>NC_133618.1:258517221-258577221 GCF_048593235.1 Sminthopsis crassicaudata
GCTTCCTGGAGGAGGGCCGCCTTCAGCAGCAATCTCCACTGGCTGCAGCAGGTGAGGGCAGAGGGGTGTGGGGGAGCAGGCTTGAGGACACCTTAGCCTACTTGGCTCCCTTAATCTCTTGCCCATTTCCGGGCACCTCCACCAGAGGGCATTCCACCCCTTCACCCCAGGTTCTAGACTCCTAAAATTAAAGCTGCCGGAATCCTGAGCATCCAGGGCTTACATTCAGAAGGAGATGCCATCAGAGGGTAGTGAGTGTGCGCTGGCTTGGAGTGGGAAGTCCTGGATTAAATCTGCACTCCGCCCCTAACTTGCTCTGTGACTTGGGCAAGGATCCCTTTGGGCTTCGGAGGTGGAATGATGAGGTTGGATTAGATAATTTCTAAGATCCATCTCAGATTTTCTTCAGATGTCCACTTTTTTCTACAAGATTTTCTCTCCTTCCCTACCAGAACTGCAGCTCCAAACCCGCTAGTCTCTCCTTCTTTGAAAGAGCATCCTAAGTCAGTCTTCTCATCTCTTTCCTCTAGTATATGACGGACCTACAGCAGCACCCCGAGGCTCTGAACCTGTCTGAGGGGGAGTTGCCCCCCGCCTTCAGGGACCACAATTTCTCCTTGCCCAATGCCTCCGTTCTTCTTCAGCAGCTGGACACCATCGATAACGCCGCCTGTGGCTGGATCCAGTTCATGTCCAAGGTCAGGGGAGGGAAAGAGGCCCGAGAGGTTGTTCTGACTCCTGGGGAGAATCCAGAAATGCAGGTCTTCTCAGAGAGTTTGGGGGCGTGGGGCAGAAGGGGACTGGGGTCCCCCTGCCAGGGGAAGTTCTCAGGCTTGGACAGTATAGCACAGGGATGGTGACCAAGGCAACTAAGGGAAGCAATGGACGGAGGGACCTGCAGTCAAAAGGACCTGAGTTCAGATACAGTGCATTAGAGTTCCTGAGCAGGTCACGTGCCCTTCTCTAAACTTCAGTTTCCTCAAATATAAAGGGAATACTACTACTGATAGTAGCACCCACCTCATAGCATTGCTGTGAGGATCAATATGTGAAGGGTTTTGCTTCCTCTGAGCTGCCACATAAACACTTTCGTGAGTTTCCGGCTCAGGACTGGGATTAGTGCTTTGGTGTTCCCTCTCCATGACTGGGCTCAGGACCGCTTTCCAGGACTTCTGACAGTGCCTTTTCCTCTCAGGTGAGCGTGGATATCTTCAAAGGCTTCCCTGATGAGGAGAGCATTGTCAACTACACCCTCAACCAGGCTTATCAGGACAACGTCACCGTATTTGCTAGTGAGTCTGGTCTCTCTCTAAAGCCCTGGGCCTGCCAGGGTTCTCCCAGCAATCTTGACCCTCCAAGTTCTCCCCTCATTTCTTTATTCTCCTGCTCCCAGCCTGGAGCTCTTTTCTTCCTGTATGTTATGAGTGGCACTACTTCCCTCGAGCTCTGAGACATCCTTTCCCTCACATATCCCATTACTCCTCCTCCTCCCTCGCTTTTGGTTTTCCTTCCCTCCTTCTCCCCCTACCCACCAGGCTGCTCCCTCTCCTCTCTGCCTCCTCTCAGACCCTAGTTCCTTCTGCTTTGTTCTGCATGCTCTTCCTCTCCTTGGACCCCAGCCATTCTCAAGTGACAGCCCTTCTTCCTCCCTCTCTCCCTCCCACCTCCACCACAGGTGTGATCTTCCAGACTCGGAAGGATGGTTCCCTTCCACCCCACGTGCTCTATAAGATCCGACAGAATTCCAGCTTCACAGAGAAGACCAATGAGATCCGCCGCGCCTACTGGAGGCCTGGACCCAACACTGGAGGACGCTTCTACTTCCTCTATGGCTTTGTCTGGATTCAGGGTGAGACCCTTTCTCTGGAGGCGGGGCGGGGAGACATCTCCAACCTGAACTCCTGATCCTGTGCATCCTCTAACTTGGGCTTCCTGGCAAGAGGACCTTCAGTCACAGTGGGCTCCCCATGATCCTTGGCCTTTGTTCCCTCCTCACCCCCAGACATGATGGAACGAGCAATAATCAATACCTTTGTTGGCCACGATGTGGTGGAGCCGGGAAATTACGTGCAGATGTTCCCGTACCCGTGCTACACGAGGGATGAGTAAGTCGGGAGCTGCCCCTGTCCCTGCCAACGCCAAAGTCAGGAATTTTTTTTTGGGGGGTGGGATGGGGAAAGGGGTGCTGAGTGATCGCATACCTTCTGCTGACAATAATCAATGCAGCCTTTCTCAGTTCTGCACTGCTTGCCTCACCCCTGCATTTTTTCATCCCAAGTCCCTGAAATCATCCATCTTCCAGCTGTAGTCACTCATTGCTTCCAGCCTCTTTCCCCTGGCCTGCTACGGTTTCTCTCTGCTGCTTCTTTCTGTGGAGGAAGTGTGATTTTCTGCAGGTTTTTTACTGCTAGTAAAAAAGGGGGCAAGGATGATAGAAGCAGCAGACAGTGGAGCATCTCAGTAAATAACTTCTGACACCCGTTGGAATAACCCTGGAATTCACAGGATCATAGAATCTCAGCCCTAAAGAGATGAGGTGACATGGCTGTAGTCAAATAGGAAATAACAGTCAGAGGCAGAATATGCACCCAGGTCCTCTGACTACAGACCCAAGGGTCTTTCCATGTATCATATTAAAGGCAGCCGGATGATGTGGTGGGCAGAGCTCTGGACTTTTAAGTCAGGAAGATCTGAGTTCAAATCCTGTCTCAGATACTCAGCTGTGTGACCTCTGTGTGACTTCTAAGTTAATTTGTGGACTGCAGGCATCCTATGTATGATTCAGAAACACCTGAATTTCTATTGGTGCTTTAGGACGTTGAGCAGGTAAAAGGGAAGGAAGGACATTCTAGGTGTGGGAAGAGAGAGCATCGTGCCCTGGGTGTCCCGGAGTCTCAAGCTCCTAGGGCTTTGTCTGGGAGCCCCGGACGTGGAAGCCCCGGACGTGGAGGTTGCAGTCCCTTTGTTCTTTTTTGCTTCAGCTTCCTGTTTGTGATTGAGCACATGATGCCCCTTTGCATGGTGATCTCCTGGGTCTACTCTGTGGCTATGATGATTCAGCACATAGTGGCTGAGAAGGAGCATCGTCTCAAGGAGGTAGGAGTGGGGGCTGTTCCCAGTCCTCTCCCCCATCGTGACCCCACCCTGCTCGATATGGGCAGTCCCTTGGAGCTAGCGTGCCCCCCTTCTGGTACCCTTCCTTTCTCAAGCCCGCCTGGCGCTGGTCCCTCTCCCCCTCCCCCCGGGGCGCCTTCCTCCCCTGACCCTGCCCATCTGGCCCTTTTCCTAGGTGATGAAAACAATGGGGTTGAACAATGCGGTGCACTGGGTGGCCTGGTTCATCACGGGCTTTGTCCAGCTCTCCATATCGGTGACGGCGCTCACGGCCATCCTCAAATATGGCAAAGTGCTCATGCATAGCCACGTGCTCATCATTTGGCTTTTCCTGGCCATCTATGCCGTGGCCACCATCATGTTCTGGTGAGCGGGGGGGGGGGGGGGGGGGGGGGGGGGGGGGAATAGTGGGTAGGGGGCTCGGGGAATGAAAGTCTCTAGCGGACTAATCCCCTGTGCCCACCAGCCCATATTGGCTCAGAGTGGGCCCAAACCTTTGGTTTCATTGGTAGAGAACATTCCCAAAGTGTGGTTTTCAGACCCTTGGGGGGTCCCCAAGATCCTTGCAGGAGGACCCGAAGTTTAGAAATTATTTTCATAATAATACCAAGATAGTATTTATCATTTGTCTATTTAAATACTTTTTTTTTTCAATTATGTATCTGTATGAGCCCAGATTTTCTTCACATAATTCAACTAGAACAACCTATTGTTAACAGATTGAATGCAGCAGCAGATAGGAGAATCCAGCTGTCTACTATTAAGACAGACATTAAAGACTTGCAAAAATATGTAAAACAATGCTGTTCCTAATTTTTTTTTGTTTTGGAAAATGTAGTTAACTTTTCAAGAAATAGATCATTTAGATTGACACATAATGGGTTTATTGTTTTTAAAAATGAAATAGTACACAAATATTTAAAAATTATCACTTCTAATGACTAGGGCAAATAAAAACTCTGTAGGGTTCTCAGTAATTTTTAAGAGTATAAAGAAAGGGGGGGCAGCTAGGTGGCGCAGTGGATGGAGCACCAGCCCTGAAGTCAGGAGGACCCGAGTTCAAATTTGACCTCGATACTTAACACGTCCTAGCTGTGTGACCCTGGGCAAGTCATTTAACCCTGATTGCCTTGTCCTCCACTCCAAAAAACAAAAAGTGTATAAAGGGGTCCTTGTAGGGCCCTTCCCATAGGGGAGGTTACCATACTCATCCTTTTCACATGTTTTCTGCCACTCTCTGGCTTAGGGAGTTGCCTAGGACACTTTTTCAAGTTCTCATGACTGTTATGTGTCAGAGGCAGGATACAAACCCAGGTTTTCTTGGTTCTGAGCCTAGTTCTTTATCTAACACGCCAGGAGGCTCTGGGGGTAAAAATTGCTCCTACATGACAGTGGTGAGCCCTGAGAGGGCTGCGGTAGCTGAGAAGCTGAAAAATGGGGCCCGGAAGAGGGAAGGGGGTCCTAGGGCACGTTAGATACTGTGCTCTCTTGGGCAGCTTCCTGGTGTCCGTGCTCTACTCCAAAGCTAAGCTGGCGTCAGCCTGCGGGGGTATCATCTACTTCCTGAGCTACGTGCCCTACATGTACGTGGCCATCCGAGAGGAGGTGGCCCATGACAAGATCACAGCCTTCGAGAAATGCATTGCAGTGAGTAGCTGCCTGGTGGGGAGCGTGGGCAAGGGCCCTGCTGGCAAGGTTGGCCCCCCTGTCCTTGCCCTTTCCTGGGAGGGCTGTGATTGCTCCCAAAGGCAGCTCCTCCTCTGATGGCCTTCTGGTCTCTCCCCAGTCTCTCATGTCCACCACAGCCTTCGGCCTGGGATCCAAGTACTTTGCCCTTTATGAGGTGGCTGGGGTGGGCATCCAGTGGCACACCTTCAGCCAGTCCCCGGTGGAGGGCGATGATTTCAATCTGCTTCTGTCCATGATGATGCTGATAGCGGATGCTGTGGTGTATGGAGTGCTCACGTGGTACATTGAGGCTGTGCACCCAGGTATGAATGTTGTGGGACCGGTCCCTGCCTCTCCCCCATCCCTGCCTCCCAGGGCCTTTCTGAGGAGGCAGGGAGGAGGCTTTGAGCCAAAACGAGACCACTTTCCCTTGATGCTGCTTCCCCTAAGAGTTAAACAACGCGAGGGACCTTTGAGGTCCTGTCCGACTCTGAGATCCAACTCTAATCCTGAGGGTCAAGTTACGGGTATTTTTAAAAAAGTGTTATTGATGCTTTTTGTTTTTATATCAATTATTTCTGAATTATACCACTTGCTGATCTCCAGCCCATTCTTTGCTTAGGGAATACAAATATCTCATTTGATCCTTAAAGCAACCCTGGAAGAGAGAGATGCTACTATTATTCCCATTTTACAATTGAGGAAACTGAGGCAAACAGAAGCAGTTAAGTGACTGACCTGTAGTCACACAGCTATTAAGTGTCCAAAGCTGGATTTGAATTTGGATCTTCTTGACTTTATCAAACAATATTACCTTGTCATCTCTAGTAATAAAGTAAAAAAAAAAAAAAAATTGGGTAAAACACCAATCAAGTTTGATGATATTACAGCATTCCACACTCACTGTACCTTATCTTGCCAAACAAAGGAAGGAGATACCTTTTTTATTTCTTCTGCAGGGCCAAGATTAGTCACTATAATTACACAGAGCTATATTTTTCCTAGTTGTAGTTAGAGGGAGAAACCTTAACTTAAAAAGGGATAGAGATAATTATAAAAGACAAAATAGATGATTTTGATAACCTGAGATTGAAAAACTTTCTCACGAACACAATCATTTTAGAAAACATAAAAGAGAAATTTAACAATTGGCAGAGAAATCTTTGCTTCAAATTTCTTTTGTGGAAGCTTGATATCGGTCATGTAGGGGGAATTAATACAAACATGGAGTTGCCAACTTTAGAAGACATAGAACAGATGCTGTGATTTGGTAAAGGGAATTTTCTTGTCAGGCATTCCCTATAGCATTGAAAAAGTGAGTAAATATATTGGATTGCTTGCCATCTAAGGGAGGGGAGGAAGGAAAAAAAATTTCAAACACAAGGTTTTGCAAGAATGAATGTTAAACATATTTAACATGTATTGGTCAATCTGCCATCTGGGGGAAGGGGTTGGGGGAAGGAGGGGAAAAGTTGGAACAAAAGGTTTTGCAATTGTCAATGCTGAAAAATTACCCATGCATAGATCTTGTAAATAAAAAAACTATTTTAAAAAATCAAATTGTAAAATGGTAAAAAAAAAAATGTTAAAGGCTATCCAAGTATTTATCTAAAATAAAAAGCTTGAAAGAAAAGAAAAGAAATAGCATGTAAACAAAGCACAAATATATAAGACCAGGAACCTGTAGATAAAGAGATAAGAAGATACAAACAATTTTCAAGGGAAGAATTGAAAATTGAACTATATGAAGTATTATTCTAAAACATTAATAATGAGAGAAATAAAAATTAAAACAGTTAGTTTCAACCTTATACCCAACAAATTGCCAAAGATAGCAAAATACAAAATGATCAGTAATAGAGGAGCTGTGGGAAGACGGTCCCCTTTTTAGTGGGGGCTATGAATGGGTCTAACTATTTTGGAAAACAATTTGGAATTAAAGAAAGTGATTAATCCTTTTGACCCAATGTCCCACTGCTAGGCCTGTCTCCCAAGAAGGTCAAAGACTGAATGAGGGATTCTATCAGATATCAAAATATTTGTAGCTTTTTTTGTGGTTCCAAAGACCAACAGGTATTTCCTAAATACCACAGTGTACCTAAGTCTGTGTTTGGTTACCCTTCAAAGGAGACAATGAAAAGAAAGTCAACTAAACTTTCATAGTTTAAGAAACAAGAAGCGTTCAGGCCTTTAGTGATCAGATCCCACCCTATTTGTCCAATCTTTGTCTCCTCTTCCTTACAGATAACATCAGCATCAGCCTTCGCTCTTACCCAAGTTTGATTAAACTACGTATTTTTATTCAGTAAAACAAGCCTTATTAATTATCAAATTATTATCATTTATTTAATTATTATAATGGCTTTTTATTTTTCAAAATACTTGCAAAAAATTCTCTTAGTTTTCAGCATTCACCCTTGCAAAACTTTGTGTTTCAAATATTTCTCCCTTTCTTTACACCTCCCTCCTCCCCCAGACAGCAAGTAATCCAATATAAACAATCCATGTTCATAAATGTTTGTTGATGTTCCTTGAATGCTTATTACGTCCTTCATGGCCTTCAATGCCCTCGATTTCATGAAACCTTTCCTGACTATTCCAGCCTTTAATGATCTATTTCCAACTCATCCAGCATCTATTTTACTATTTAACTAAACTATTTTCCAACAATCTTTGAATGGCTTACCACTTTATCTCCCCAACCCTTTAGGACCTTCCTTGGCTCTGCAAAATATTTATAATAATATACAAATAATATAATAATATTATTTCTATTAATTAATTAAATTTAAATTTAAACATTTAAGATTTAGCACTTTTACATATTAGTTTCCTACTTCAACTTGCCTCACTAGGTTAAATATAAATAAATAAATGAAATAATAATAAATGAAATAAATGTTCATTTATTATTATTAGTCATAGTAATTATTATTAGTCATTATCCCATTTGGGGCTTTCTTGGCAAAATAACTGGAGTGGATTTGCCATTTCCTTCTTCAGCTCATTTTACAGATGAGGAGACTGAGGCAAACAGGATTAAGTGACTTGACCAGCATCACACAGTCGGTGTCTGAGGCACAATTTGAACTGGGAAAGTAGTCTTCCTGACTCCAGGCCCAGCATTCTGTGCACTACAGTGCCACCTAGCTGCCCTGTTATCTCTTACTATTCATGAGTTTTTGTTGACTCTAAGGGAAGTAGTTACCTAGGCAGAGGGCCCTCTTGCCCCCGTTAGGTCTGAAATCTGGCTCAGGGGATAGGGCTGTGGAACAGTGGGGACCACTTGGGGTGTTCTCAGAGGGATGTGGCCTGGGAAGAGCCGGCCCCCACCATTCTGGCCCTGGACGCTCAGTGGTGTAGTAAATAAAGTGCCGACCGAAGTTGGAATCTGGAATACCCGACGTCAGCTCTCTGTCGCTCTGGGCAAGTTTCTTAGTCTCAGTTTCTTCATCTGTAAAATAGGAATAATAATAGCTGCTCCCTCAGAGGGTTGCTGTGAGGATCAAATGAAAGAATATACACAACCTGTGTGAAAGATTGAAGGGCCATATAAATGTTAGCTATTTAATGGAGGCTCAGGCAAGGGTAAGAGCAGGAATTTCCCCCTAAATCTTAGGGACTTACTGGCCCATAAACATATGTTCTTCATGATATGAACTAGGTTTCTATGAAAAATTGTTGATATTAGTCATATTTGTTGCCTACAAAACAGTAAATATGAAATTTCATGTGTATCGAAAATAAGTATTACATGTGGAAATTTTTCAGGGTGAGAATAAGCTTAATTTCCTCCCAAACACTCATTTTCCTGGGGACTCTCCTCCCAGATTTTGTAGGTCTAGTTAATACGGAGTTCTTTGTTCAGATGAATTTGGGAAATTCATTTATTCCAAGGTTTCTCCCAGAGGGGGCTGTCTGTAGAGACATTTTGGTATTGCCAGAATAGGCCTTCCTGAGCACTTTAGAAACTTTCTCAACAACAACATCCTTTCCCATGGTCAACAGTAAATATTTGCCAGTGTTTTCAAGCTTAGCAATTCCAGAACTCCTAGTGTCCCCTTATCCGGGGTCAGAAGAAAGTACTTTTATCAGCTTGCATTCCCCAGCCCAGTTAGCTGGGTGTCCTTGGGGAGGGAAGTTGTGGAATCAAGCCAGACTTGTTGGTGAAGACATTGTGAGGAGACAAGAGTCCTTGAATCCACAGGAGAGGTCGAGACCTGGATTGAATGAAACCTGAGGCCTTTGATGAGCAGTCACAGATAGGTGTGAAGTCCACACTGGTATTGTCCCCAGTCAAAACAAGGGCCCATACCAAACAAGCCCAGCCTCCGTTTATCCACATGTGCAACAAAGAGCTCACCAAACACAAAATACAAATGGCAATGGCAGGGTAGTGACTGGTCCTCAGACTGTCCTTCTCTGAGCTCCTCAAAAAAGGGAGAGGAACAAGGTAGCAGCAGTGCTCTGCGGGGCACTCTGCAGGCTATGTCCCAAAGTTTTAGTGAAACTTATGAACTTAAATTGCACCAAGACACTGGGGACACCCTGGATACACAAGCATAATAATAGGATGTAGTGCCTTGTCCTGGGACTATTTTTATCTGAACTCTTATCAGAAAAGAAGTGAATGAGATAATTATTATTATTAGTCATAGTAATAATAACAGCTCATATTTATATGAAGATTTAAGGTTTTACATCATACTTATCTGATTCTTACTGTGCTACGAAGTAGATGTGATGATTATCCCTTTCCAGAAGAGGGGAAGTGAGGTTTCCTGGCCAGGGTCACAAAGTTGGGCATTTGAGCCAGAATGTGAACTCAAATCTTCACGACGGGGTCGCGTTCTCTCGACGTTGTCCCAAAAGGCTCTCTTGTCCCCCAGCTGTCTCATGTTTCCGCCCGTTTCCTGCCACCTCCTGACCCGGTAGTGGGATTCAGATCCCAGCTCTCCCATGGCTCCCCCTCACTGCATTTCTTTTTCTGTATACATAAAAAAAGGTGGGGGGGGGGGTTTCTGGGTCCGTCCCAGCTCTAACTCTTATGATCCTCTGATCCCACCCTAGGCATGTATGGGCTTCCTCGGCCCTGGTACTTCCCCCTTCAGAAGTCTTACTGGTTGGGGAGTGGGCGGGCGGAGGCCTGGGAGTGGAGCTGGCCCTGGGCAAGACCCCCCCGACTCAGTGTCATGGAGGAGGACCAGGCGTGTGCTATGGAGAGCCGGAGGCTGGGTAAGCCGGGCGCGGGTGGGAGTCTGGGAATGTCTCCAAGACGAGAAGGCAGCGTTTGGGCTGCAGTTGGGGAGTCTGGGGGCCCTGCTTGCCCTTGCTGACCTGGGGCTTCTGATGCAGAGGAAACTCGAGGGATAGAAGAGGAGCCCAGTCATCTGCCCCTGGTCGTTTGTGTGGATAAGCTCACCAAGGTCTATAAGAATGACAAGAAGATGGCTTTGAACAAACTGAGTCTCAACCTTTATGAGAATCAGGTGGTCTCTTTCTTGGGCCACAATGGAGCTGGCAAGACCACCACCATGTGAGTGCCCACCGCTCACCAGGACGCTGGGGCCGGGTGGTTTAAGGGGGGGGCTAGCCAGGATCCCAGCCCACTCTGGTGGTCCTAAGTCTCCCTTCCCCTCTGTGCCCTGGGCCCTGCCCTTGAGCTTCTCTCTTCTCCCACCCAGGTCCATCCTGACCGGCCTGTTCCCTCCAACATCCGGCTCAGCCACGATTTACGGCCATGACATCCGGACGGAGATGGATGAAATCCGCAAGAACCTGGGCATGTGTCCGCAGCACAACGTTCTGTTTGACAAGCTCTCGGTGGAGGAGCACCTGTGGTTCTATTCACAACTCAAGAGCATGGCCAAGGAGGAGATCCAGAAGGAGATGGACAAGTAGGAGCTGGCCCTGGGGGAGGGCGGGGTACACGTGGAAAAGGCCCTGGCAGGGGTGGAGAGAACACACCATAAAAGGCTCTGGACGTGGAAGAACTTGGTTTGGACCTAAACCCAAAGCCCACTGGATCCGTGACTTTGGGTCACAAAGGAGACCCCTCTGAGCCTCAGTGACCTAATCTGCAAATACTAATTCAATGGGTCCCTGATGTTAATGATAAGCAGCCAGTGTGTTTCTCTTCCCGTGTCTGCCCACAAATCCTCCGTGGTGGGGAGGGGTCTGTCTTTAATTCTGCACATGAAAGAGACAACGAAAAAGCCTGCAGGATATCCATTGACCATTCCCTCTCCCCTGCTACAGGACCGACTTTTTCTGTCATCCTATTTGGATATTCTATGTTCTTCCGCCCATGAGGTTCCTTGTTGGTCACGTGTTACATCCTGCTCTCACCCAACATAAATCTTAGTTTTTTGTTGGGCTTTTTAATTAGTCAGTTAATTTTTTTTTTTTTCACCATAAGCCTCTCCATTACCTTTTGGATGATTCAGTTCTCCAGGTCAAATCCTGATTTTGACACATGTTGGTTTTGTGCATGGACAAATCACTTAAACCTCTCAGTGCCCTAGGCCATTCTACATAAGTTGCAGAAAAGATACCTGCATTTGTAGGATTTTCCTCCTCTGGGACATCTACAACAATTAAATCCAAGTTCTAGACCCTATCTCTATCTATTCTTGTTTTAGTGAAAATCTAGGGGGTCACTAAAAGCACCCAAGACAATGGCAAATGTTCAGATTTGAGTCCAGTTCATCATTCATCTGTAGCATCTAGCCGTGATTTCTCCATAGATTGGCCAACTCCATGCAATGTCTCTAGAACCAGTTATCACAGTCTACACTAAGTAGGCACCCTTCATCTACTTGTTTTTTCCTGTGTGGATACTCCCACCAATTTCTTTCGAATGATTATGGGCTTCATATAGGAAGCTCTGGGGGCTGAATGCCATCAGCACAATGTCACCTCTGAATAAGAACCCCAAAATGCCTCCATCATTTGTAGGAAATCCCTCTTGAATTTGAACACTGCCACAATGGCAAACACCTCTGGCAAGTTTCACCTCTCCATTTTATGCCTTGGTTGATAATGAAAAGAGATCTTTTAGCAGCTACTTCTTTGTAGTCTACTATTGTTTATTAACATTCTTTTCTTTTTTTTTCTAAATTTTGAGTTTCAAATTCTTCCTTCCTCTATCCACTGAGAAAGCAAGCAGCATGATTGTTAAATGTGAAATCATGCAAAATATATTTCCATGTTATCCATATTTTTTTAAAGTAAAAAAAATAAAGGAGATGAGAAAATTGTGCTTCAATTTGCACTCAGAGTTCAGTTCTCTGGATGTGGAAAATATTTTTCACCATGAGAGCTTTGGAATGATCTTGGATCCCTGTATTGATCAGAGTAGCCAATCTTTCACAGTTTTCAGTTATTGAAACATTGCTGTTACTATGTACAATGATCGCCAGCTTCTTCTCATTTTGCTTTGCATCAGTTCATATGGGTCTTACTGTTTTTTTCTGAAATCACCCTTGTTTTCTAACAAGTATTTTCTCAGTCAAGGACTCTCATCCAGTTTTAACCCTTTTTTTTTTTTTTTTTTTTTTTTTTTTTGGTCTCTCCAAGTAGAACTTGTGAGTTTATCCTTCTATTTGGCCATAACTTCCTTTTGTCTTCTGGCTTCATTTGTAATAGGAGTTCATCTTTTTTATGTCATGATCTCCCCCATGACAATCTGGTGAAGTCCAGGAACTTCTCGGGAATAATGTTTTTAGATGCATAAAATAAAGTAGACAACTTGATAAAGGAAACCAATTTTATATATATATTTAATGTGACTTTTCCCCCCCCTCTAAGTTCATGGACTCCTTCAGGAACCAGATTAAGAATCCCTGAGATTGTTAAGACAGGCAAGATTCATATTGTCCAGTAGCAAGTCTGAGCATTTGTCACTGGACAAGGATCTCCCATTTAGAGTACTAGCTAAATGTGTATAAGTAGCTTCTTAGTAATCTCTATTCACTTCGGATTCCTCCACCTCCGTCTCAGCAGAAGCAAGAATCTTGTAAAACCCAGACTCATTTTGCATTTTCCTTTGTTGCCAGAACCAAAGAATTCATTACCATAAAGCCAGCCTACTGGAGATGAGCCCCTCCCTCTGTACTTAGGCTGGCCCTTTAAAGACCGCCAGGATGTACTGCTGGGACTGTTTTAGAGTGATATAATCTGCCAGAGCTGGAATGCCACCATCATAGACTTTGAGAGTCCAGGGTCACCTGGATTTGTCTGTAACATGGGAATGATACTTCTTACTCTCTTGTTCACAGGGTTGTTGTGAGCAAAGTGCTTTGTAACCCTTAAAATGTTATGGAAACTTTAAATGAGTTACTATTATTGTAGGAGGTGGACAGGGGCAGGAGAGACAAGTATTGCCAAACTTGAGATGAAAATTATTAAAGGCAAGTGATTGTACAGATGTCACGGCTCATTTGTGTAGTTATAGTCCTATAGAAAACCTTTAGAAAAATGGGGTTCAAGTTCTGCAAGGTCATTCGGGCCTCTCTAAAGTGGGCTTGGACGACAATTTATACCTAATCTTCTTGGTCATAATAATAGCTAATAACGATAGTTAACATTTATATAGCACTTAGTGAGTGCCAGGCACTGTGCCAACTGCTTTACACATTTATCTCATTTGATCCTCAAAACAACCCTGGGAGGGTAGGTCTCTTATGCCAATTTGTTTAATAAGGAAACTGAGTCAAACGGGGTCGCCCACTGGCGAGTGTCAGAGGCTGGGTTTGGATCTGGGTTTTGTGGTTCCAGGCTCCGCTTTCACTGAGCCGTCCTCCTGC
The DNA here is from genome assembly GCF_048593235.1 of Sminthopsis crassicaudata. Classification (NCBI taxonomy): domain Eukaryota; kingdom Metazoa; phylum Chordata; class Mammalia; order Dasyuromorphia; family Dasyuridae; genus Sminthopsis; species Sminthopsis crassicaudata. The sequence goes on from NC_133618.1 coordinate 258,530,811, forward strand.
GCGAGGGCTCCCCTTATAGAAGGAGTCTGTGAGCTGGAGCGGAGGGATGGATTTCCCTACACGCCCTGCACTTAGCACAGTGTCTGGTACGGAGTAGAGACTTGGTGGTCTTGTTGGCCCGACTCACTGAGCCGCGCTGCTCTCTCCCTGCCCAGGATGATTGAGGACCTAGAGTTGTCCAACAAGCGTCACTCACTGGTGCAGACCTTGTCCGGGGGCATGAAGAGGAAGCTGTCCGTGGCCATCGCCTTCGTGGGAGGTTCCCGCGCCATCATCCTGGATGAGCCCACGGCTGGCGTTGATCCCTACGCCCGCCGGGCCATCTGGGATCTCATCCTGAAGTACAAGCCCGGTGAGATGGGGGGGCGAGGAAGTGGGGGGGGCCTGAAGGGGATGGCGCCCTGAAGGTGGGTCACAGGTGGTCAGTTAGTCACCGGCATTTATAAGGCACCCTCTGTGCGCGGCGGCTTCTGGGTCAGCCCAGTCCTTAAGGCATTCTGCAGCACCCCTTCTTTCCCCTGTGACTCCGCAGGACGGACCATACTTCTGTCCACTCACCACATGGATGAAGCGGACCTCCTGGGGGACCGCATTGCCATTATCTCCCATGGCAAGCTCAAGTGCTGTGGGTCCTCCCTCTTCCTGAAGAGCACCTATGGAGATGGCTACCGGCTCACCCTGGTCAAGCGGCAGGCGGAGCCCGGCAGTGTGTCTGGTGTGTGCCCTAGGGCCCCTCTGCACTCTCCCCGCCTTGGGGCCCAGTTTCCCTTTCAGTCCCCACCTGCCTCTCCTCCTTTCTCAGCTGCACCCATCCCCCTCCTGGGCTGATTTTCCAGCTGCTGGTAAGGAGGGGCCCCCTCGCCCCGCCCCTCACCCACCTGCCCTCTGCTCTCCCAGAGCCCGGCCAGACGCCCAGCTCTCCGGCCTCCTCGGCCCTCAGCCCCTGCTCTGAGACGCGGGTGTCCCAGTTCATCAAGAAGTATGTGGCCTCCTGCCTGCTCATCTCGGACACCAACACCGAGCTCTCCTACATCCTGCCCAGCGAGGCCGCCAAGAAAGGGGGCTTTGAGCGGCTCTTCCAGGTAGGGAGCCCGTGCTGCAGGGTAACTGGGGGCCTGTTCCTCTCCCTGGGGACTCCGAGCAGGAAACAACTGGGGAGATGCTCAGATCTGGGCGTGAGGGCAGGAGCCCTTCCGGGATGCAGCGGAACTGAGTATGGGGCTGGGCAGAGAGCCTACCGATGGGGGGACGGCAGGGAATGCCTGCGTCCTGCGGGAAGGCGTTTGCACTTCAGCGTGCTTCCTCGGGGGTCATGGGGGCGACTGGGGGGCCCGGTTCTTGAAATGCCTCTGCCTCCATGGCGCTCTCTGTGCTTGGGCAGCACCTGGAATTAAGCTTGGAGGAGCTCCAGCTGACCAGTTTTGGGCTCATGGACACTACCCTGGAAGAAGTTTTCCTCAAGGTTTCTGAGGAGGACCAGTCCCTGGAAAACAGCGAGGCGGGTAAGCAGGCTTGGGAGGACAGTCAGAGTCCTGGGGAAAGGCGGGGCGCTGTCGGAGGTGGGTCTGGCCCGTAGCACCGGGTGTTGGCGGGCAGAGGCTAAGGTACCCGCTCCTCTGTGTGGGGGGAGTTGGGGGTCTGGGCGGGATGAATAAACTTTCATCATCTCAGTTCATTCAGTTTTCCTACGAAGTGCCCTCCGTGCAAAGGAAGGGCATTTAGTATTTATGTAACAGGGTGGCCGAGAGTGGGATAAAACGTGCAGGACAGAACGGCTCAGCATGGGGCAAGGGCATATAACAGACCCCATTCCTGCCCTTGCGAGCTCACAGTCTAGGAGGGAAGAAGAGAGCTGAGCACCACAGTTCCCAGGATACACACCATGGGTGCAGGACGGACGGACCTCGGGGCTTCCAGCTCCCTAGCCCTGTGGAAGGCTCAGGGGAGGTGTTAACATCTGTGGGCCCGTCCAGCCTCCTCGTTCTCATTAAGAGGGAGCTTGAGAAGTCATTAGATACACTCCTTTATCTCCAGTTATCACCCGACCTACCCTGACCCAGATAGATAAAGTATTTACTCTGAACCAAGCACTGCTCCCAATGCAAGTGCCAGCAAGTCGGAGGCGCGCCCTCAGGGTGTTCGTATTCTAAATGGAAGAAGGGGCCGAGAAGGAGAGCTGGAAAGGGGAGGGCCAGGAGGGTCTGGGAGTGGGGAAGATAGCAGTGAGACAAGGCAAAAATTCACTGAGGGCCCTAGGGGCAGAGGGAGCTTCTAGCAGGGAGATGGTAGAGGTGATTAGGGCTGAAAAAGAGAGCCCCAGCAGGATGAGGCGGGAAGGGTCAGGTGGGGGGACCGCACTGCCCAGCAGAGGGGAGGTTCGGGTCCCGGGGGGGCAGCCAGGACCCCGAGCTGGCAGACAGGGAAGAGCTCACTGTCCCCTCGAGTCACGGGGACCAGGAACGGTAAATGGGTAAGGCAGGTATGCAGCCCCCCGCAGACTCAGTGACAGCCTCCCCTCCACCCCCAGACATAAAGGAGTCAAAGAAGGATGCTCTCCCTAAGGCCGAGGTGCAGAAGGACAGAGAGGTGGCCGGCTCGCCCCGAGCGGAGCACAGCAACCTGGTGGGCTGCTCTCAGCTGGCCCAGTCCCAGGCGTCCCTTCGCTCCTCCTCCTCGGCGGGCTCAGTCAGGGGGGATGAGGAAGGCGCCTATGTTGAAGTCTATGGTGACTACTCCCCCCTCTTTGACAACCTTCAGGACCCTGACAATGTCAGCCTACAAGGTAGGCGAAGCCGAACCAGTGGCCACTCTCCAATGGGCCTGGGGGAGAACTTTAGGGGTCTCCTGGTCTGACTGATGCTCTCCGGGGACACAGACAGTCACCCAGCATCCAAGCCCCCTCTCCTGTCCCTCCAGGCTCTCACAGGCCCCCTTCTCTTATTCCCTGAGACCTCTCCCTCCATCTCTTCTTTGAGCCCTGTCAGTCACCCACCTCCTCAAACTCCTCACACACGTCCGCCCTAGCCGGCCTCCAGAGGCCTCCTCCCTAACAACCGCACGGTCTCCAAGTCCAGGGGCCCCTCGTCCATCCGTCACCAGGCTTCTTTTCTCCAGCTCCTGCCTCCCCGCAGTCCATGGCTGAGCCCCTCCTCCCTAAAATCTCCCCAGGTCTTTTTGGGCCTCGTCTCAACCTCCCAAGGATTCCTCTAGGTGCCGCCGACCCCCACCACACGCCAAGGTCCCTCCTCTTTCCCCCCCTTTTCTGATCCCCTGCAATAGCTTCCCAAGGGATGAAGATTTTCCCTCTGCCCTTCCAGGAGTCTGTCAGGCAGGAGCCCCTGCATGGGTCAGGTCTGATCCCAGAGCCGTGGGGATGGCCAGGGTCTTACCTCTGGTATCTGTCCTAGCCTGGAGATGGGAGGGAGACGGAGGAGGAGAACCTGAGCAGTCCCACGTCTTCCTTTTTGCAGAGGTGGAGGCCGAGACCTTGTCCATGGTGGGCCAGGGCAGCTCCAAGCTCGAAGGCTGGTGGCTGAAGCTGCGCCAGTTTCACGGGCTCCTGGTCAAACGGTTCCACTGCGCCCGGCGCAACACCAAGGCCCTCTTCTCCCAGATCCTGCTGCCTGCCTTCTTCGTCTGTGTGGCCATGACCGTGGCCCTCTCCGTCCCCGAGATCGGTACGGGCCCGAGCACGGGGTCCCCCTTCCGTGGGAGGTTGTCAGGGGGCCCCGAGAGCCGGCCCTGCTGCTCTCTGGGAGTGGGAGAGTGCGGCACCCGCAGTCAGGATTCTGGTCCCAGCCCATCCGTGGATGGCCTTCCTTCTGGGCATCTTTTCTGGGAACTATGGGAGACCCACTCCTCTGCCTGAGGGAGCTTGTGGTCCAGGAAGGGGCGAACCCTAGTCCTGGAAAAGGAGCGGAGAAACTTGGCCTCCAGCCCCAGCTCCCACTGACTCCCTGAGCTGGGTCACGTTAGCTCTTTTAGGACTCAGTTTTTTCTGGGAGGTTTGGCAGGACAATGAAGCTGTTAGGCGTCCTATTCTGCAGCCTGAGCGCTTCCCTCAATGTCTCCCTCTCAGCAATGGGCCTCTGTTTGTTCTCACCTCCCGGGGATCTAACTCAGCTCCCTGGCCCTCGGGGAGCGCGGCCCCTCGGGGAGTGCGGCCCCTGGCTTACTTCCTGAAGCTCTGCGGCCAGTGGCCACACCCCTAGGGAGTCCCAGGAGGAGTCGGGGCCTAAGCTCCTTACTGGCCTGGGCTGAGATGTGGGCCCTGTCCCCGTGACGTCCCCCTGCCCCGTGAGGCGAGGGGCGTCCCAGAGGGCAGGAACTCTAGAACTCTAGAGCTCGCCAAGAGCTTTCCTACTGGTGCCGGGCCTAGTCACCCTAAAGTGGCAGCGGCAGTGGTAGTAGCAGTGGGAGAAGTAATAGTGCCAATAGTGCCAGACACAGTGACAGGAGTAGTGGTAGTAGTAGTAGTAGTTAGTAGTGGTAGTAATACTAGTGTTAGTAGTAGTAGAAGTAATAGTAGTAGTTGTAGTAGAAGTAATAGTAGTAGTTAGTAGTAGAAGTAATAGTAATGTAGTAGTTAGTAGTAGTAGAAGTAATAGTAATATAGTAGTTAGTAGTAGTAGAAGTAATAGTAGTTAGTAGTAGAAGTAATAGTACTAGTAGTAGTAGTAGAAGTAATAGTAATAGTAGTAGTAGAAGTAATAGTACTAGTAGTAGTTAGTAGTCATAATGTAGTAGTTAGTAGTAGTAGAAGTAATAGTAATAGTAGTAGAAGTAATAGTAGTAGTAGTAGAAGTAATAGTACTAGTAGTAGTTAGTAGTAGAAGTAATAGTAATGTAGTAGTTAGTAGTAGTAGAAGTAATAGTAATGTTAGTAGTAGTAGAAGTCCTAGCAGTAGTAGTTAGTAGCAGTAGAAGTACTAATAGTAAAAGTAATAGTAATAGTACTAGTAGTAGTAGAAGTAATAGGAATAGTAGAAGTTAGTAGATAGTAAAGTAGTAGTAGTAGTAATAGGAGTTAGGAGAAGTAATAGGAATTAGTAGTAGTTATTGTTTCTCCTTTGTTCTCCGGGGGGGAGGGGAGGCCATGCCATATAAGAGAGTTGGGGTTAAGTGCGGGAGGGCTGGCCCAGGTCACTGCCTCACTTTCCCCCCAGAACCAGCGGGGCCCAGTAGCCCAAGAGGTCTGGAGCGGGCCCTCTGCGGCAGTGGGAAGGGGGGCTGTCCCACCAGTGCCCTCCTCCTCACCCCCCGCTCAGCTCCCCTTTTCTCCACACTAGGTGACCTGCCCCCCCTGATCCTCTCGCCCTCCCAGTACCACAACTACACTCAGCCCCGGGGCAATTTCATCCCCTACGCCAATGAGGAGCGACATGAATATCGGTGAGCTCCCACGGGGAAGAGGGGACTGACATGGGGAGAGGGGGAGAGGCGTTCTTGGTGCATGGGGTGGAGAGAGAAGTTCATGGGGCAGCCTCTTAATCTATCAAAAATATATATTAAATTTTATTTGTTATATATTCTATAAATATATATGAATGATTCTATAAATTCTAAAAATTATTAACTTCTAGCCAGTCAACTTGGCTAAGCACTAGGGATAACCCCCCTAAAAAAAGGGCAAGCACAGCGCCTGCCCTCAAGAAGCTTCCGTTCCAATGGGAAGCAGCACGTGCGTGCGAGATACATGAAGGGGAGGTAGGGGGAAGCCTTGTACACGGGGGACTGCTGAAGGCCTCAGGAACAAGGTGTCATTGAGAAGCAGAAAGGGTTCCAGAGGCGGGAGGAGGAGCTCCCTAAGAAGAGATGCTCTAGCCGGAGGGGAGCCTTCTTGGGCAGGGCGGGCCTCGGACCGGGCTCACAGCCGCCAACCTCTCTTTGACTAGCCTCAGACTGTCCCCCGACGCCAGTCCCCAGCAGCTGGTTAACACGTTCCGCCTGCCTTCTGGCGTGGGCGCCACATGCGTGCTTAAGACCCCCGCCAATGGGACCCTGGTATTGGCTCTGAACCTGAGCAGCAGCGAGTCCAGAGTGCTGGCCGCGCGGTACTTTGACGCCATGTGCATCGACTCCTTCACCCAGGGGCTGCCTCTGTCCAACTTCGTGCCCCCGCCGCCCTCTCCCGCGCCCTCTGACTTCCCTTTGTCCCCTGATGAGGAGCTCCTGAGGGCCTGGAACACCACCCTGCTGCCCGCCACCCTGAGAGGTACTGGGCTCCCTAGGCTGCTAGGCATGCCGATGCATCAGGAGGCAGAGTGGGGGGGGGGCCTGCTCCTGGGTCAGGAGGGGAGGGCCTCCCTCCTGCTGTGCCCTCGTGAGGTGGGTGAACACCTCTGGCTCTTTAAGAAATGTGTCATTCAGCAAGCATGTATGTGCAGGCTGTGAGGGGTGCAGGTACAAAAATGGAGGCGGTGCCGGTCCTGCTCTGAAGTGGTTTGTAGTTTAGCGGGAGGAAGAGGCTTACAAGCGGCTGTGCTGCCAGGAAGGGCGAGATCAGCGTAAAGGAGAAGTGCGGGCAGAGAGCTGCCAGACACCTGAGGAGAGTGAGATCACTTTCATTTGGAAGGGAAGGCCTCAGGGAGGAGGCGCTTTCTAATTAAGACTCCACACAGGAGAGGCTTCAAGAGGCAGAAATGGTGGATTGGATGGGGGGCAGGGGAGGAGGGGCAGGGTCATGAGCTACGGCCTAGGGGATGGAAGAGAAGAGGTCAAAAGTAGGGGGGAAGGGAAGAAGGTCTGTGTTTCTGGATCATGGGATATAGGAAGGGATATAAGGGAATAATAAAAAATAGGGGGTGGCTAGGAAGTGCTGTGGATAAAATCCGGGCCTGGAGTCAGGAAAACAACTTTCTGAGTTCAAATTCTGCCTCAGACACTAACTGTGCAATACTAGGCAAGTCACTTAACCCTGTTTGCCTCAGTTTCCTTATCTGCAAAAGGAACCGGAGCAGGAAATGGTGAACCACTCCAGTATCTCTGCCAAGGCAACTTCAAATGGGGGCAGCTTGTAGAGCCTTGTGAGGCTAAGTGACACTATTCTGTATTCAGGGGGTGCCGGGAGCCACTGGGACTCTGAGCGGATGAGGGGCCTTGGGTGCGTTAAGGAGATTGCTCCATCTTGGGAGACAAATTGAAGATGAGGTTCAAGAAGGGCGGCAAGACCAGTTAGGAAGCCACGGGAATCCAAGTGCGAGGGACAGAGCTGAACGCTAATGCTCTGCCCACAGAGACGGTGACCACGGTCCCAGCCCTGCCGCGGGTGGTCCACGAACCCATCAAGTGCACATGCTCCATGCAGGGGACGGGCTTCTCCTGCCCCAGCGGCGTGGGGGGGCGCCCGCCCCAGATGAAGGTGGTGACGGGGGACATCCTGACCGATATCACGGGCCGAAACGTGTCCGAGTACCTCCTGTACACTTCAGATCGCTTCAGGCTGCACAGGTACAGGGAGCAGGGAGGCAGAAGCCTGGGGACCCCGAGTATCCAAGGCTTGGGGCTGGCCTAGGCAAGCGCCTTCTAACCAGCCAGGTGAGGTCTTCTCCCTCCTCCTCTCCCCTCTCGCCCAGATACGGAGCCATCACCTTCGGCAACATTCAGAAGTCAATACCTGCCTCCTTTGGGGCCAAGGCACCCCCGATGGTGCGCAAGATTGCGGTGCGGAGAACTGCTCAGGTAAGAGGCCCGGGCGAGAACCACACAGCCTGAATGTACATCAAAGCATGTCTTTGTTATTGTTTGCTTGTGTTTTTTTTTCTTTCTTATGATTCTTCCCCCCTTTTGATCTGATTTTCTTGCGCAGCAGGACAAATGTGGAAATATATTTAGAAGAATTGCACACATTTAACCTATATTCAATTGCTTACTGTCTAAGGGAGGGGGAGGGAGGGAGAAAAAGTTGGAACACAAGCTTTTGTAAAGATGAATTTTGAAAACTATCTTTGCATGTTTTTGGTAAAATGAAAAAATTTTTTAAAATTAAAAATAATAATAAAAAAAGAATTGGACATGTGTAACCTATACTGGGTCACTTGCTGTATAGGAAAGGGGGAAGGTGGAAAGAGAAAGCGGAAAATTTGGAACGTAAAGTTTTGCAAGGTGAATGTGAAAACTATCTTTGCATATTTTTTGAAAAATAAAAAGCTATTATTAAGAAAAAAGAAAATGAAGGAATGCCAGCCAGCAGGTAGCAGCTTCTACAGGGGAGAATGGGTAGTACCGAGAGCCAAGCCCTTTTCTTAAATGAAGATCCACTTCCATCTGCCCTCCGGAGGCCTCCTGGACAGAGTGCTGGACTCTGTGACCCTGGGCAAATCACAAAAACTCCCTGAGCCTTTCTTGGTTGAGGAGTCTGGACTAAATGGCCACTAACTGTCCCTGCCAGCTCTCAGTCCAAAGATCCTTTCTCTGCTCCTCCCGTCTTCCTCAGGTTCATGTCCGCCATTTTTCTGTGCCCTTCCTCTCCCAGGTCTTCTATAACAACAAAGGCTACCACAGCATGCCCACTTACCTAAACACCCTCAACAATGCCATCCTTCGTGCCAACCTCCCCAAGAGCAAAGGAAACCCCGCGGCCTATGGTGAGTTCATGGACAGACTAACGGGAACGTCACCGAGGGGAGCCAAGAAGGTGCCTCACAGGGCTTAAGTCTGTCCCTCCTTGTGCCCCAGGAATCACCGTCACCAACCACCCCATGAATAAGACCAGCGCCAGCCTCTCCCTGGATTACCTGTATGTTCTCAGGAGGGCCTGGGGTGGGGGTGGGGGCGGAACCATGCTCTCGCCGGGGTCGGGAGTGGAAAGGGGAGCCCTGACCCGGCCACCCTCCCCGAGGCAGGGGGAGCCGGGCCTGACTGACCGCCCTGTTTCCCTGGTCTGCTCTCAGCCTGCAGGGCACGGACGTGGTCATCGCCATCTTTATCATCGTGGCCATGTCCTTCGTGCCGGCCAGCTTTGTGGTCTTTCTGGTGGCCGAGAAGGCCACGAAGGCCAAGCACCTTCAGTTTGTCAGCGGCTGCAATCCCGTCATCTACTGGCTGGCCAACTACGTCTGGGACATGGTAAGTGTCCCCGCTCGGGCCGTCCCGAGGGCACCGAATGCTGACACGGGTCCCAGGCCCCTGCCCTGGGGGGCGCCCCCGGCTGGGGCCAGCCGCCCGCTGCCACCTTTCTCCCACTCCCCGGCAGGCGGGGCCCGGCCTCAGAGTGTGACTTTCCCCCCACCTCTCCCGTGTCTTTCAGCTGAACTACCTGGTGCCGGCCACTTGCTGTATCATCATCCTCTTTGTGTTTGACCTTCCTGCCTACACGTCCCCCACCAACTTCCCCGCTGTGCTCTCCCTCTTCTTGCTCTACGGGTACGGTCCCTGGGGTCCTGGGAGGGGAGGGAGCGGGCGCCGGCCCGGGCACCGGAGGAGCCGCGGGCGCAGGGAAGCTGCCCCTCACCGCCCCCTCTCCCACCCGCAGCTGGTCAATCACCCCCATCATGTACCCCGCCTCCTTCTGGTTCGAGGTGCCCAGCTCGGCCTACGTCTTCCTCATCGTCATCAACCTCTTCATCGGCATCACCGCCACCGTCGCCACTTTCCTGCTGCAGCTCTTCGAACACGACAAGGTGCCATGGGCCAGGGCGGGGTGGGCGCCGCGGGCCTGGCCGTTATCCAGAGAGCAGGGAGGCGGCTGCAGCCCCCTGTCCCCGAGGGCATCGCGTGGGCATTAGACGAGGTGCCCGGGCCAGGAAGGCTGGCCCTCTCTCCAGGGCTGGGCCAGGGCGCCCCCTCCCAAGGAGCCCTGCCCAGACAGGACTGATGGGAGCTTTTTACCTGCTTTCCTCCCCAGGACTTGAAGTTAGTGAACAGTTACCTGAAGAGCTGCTTCCTCATCTTCCCCAACTACAACCTGGGCCACGGGCTCATGGAGATGGCTTACAACGAGTACATCAATGAGTACTACGCTAAGATAGGTGAGCCCTGGAGCGGGGGCTGTGGGCCCGGTCACTGCGCCCCAGGGGCGGGGACAGGAGCGGCAAGCTCTGGGTGGCGCACCCCCAGGGGGCCGGGCCCAGCAGGGCCTCTGTGGGAGCAGCCGGGGAGGCAGAGCCTAACTACTACTTAGGGGGGTTTCCCTTTCTCCACCTCGGTGCCAGTGAGGCATTGAGGGCTCGGCTGGTGCAGGAGGAGAGCTCGGGTCGTTCTCACTAAGGTGTGGGAGACTAATGCTGGAGCCTTCCCATGGGCTTTTGTATTTTACTAGAGTGCTGGTGACAGGGCAGTGCTTAATCTTGGGGGACACTTTAAGGATGGCATTTCAGGCGTGGGTGGGGGTGTTTTGGGGGGGTGCTTCCTGCTGCCTTTCACACCACATCAATCCGGGGGTAGCCTAGGCTTTTTCCGGCTCAGACCCCAGTGAGACCCCCCTCTTCTCCCACAGGCCAGTTCGACAAAATGAAATCCCCTTTCGAGTGGGACATCGTGACGCGAGGCCTGGTTGCCATGACAATAGAAGGCTTCGTAGGTTTCTTTATCACCATCATGTGTCAGTACAACTTCCTTCGGCAGCCCCAGTGAGTGTGGGGGGCCGGGTCAGAGAAGCCCATCTAAGCCGAGGGGATCTCTTCTGGGCTGGGATGAGGGGAGCTTGCCTTGTCCTCCCCTTGCACAGTCAGGAACGGGGGAAGAGCAGGCGGAGATCAGGAAATCCTCTTGGACTGCATCCGGAACGAGGGAAATTATGTTGTCCTAGGCAGACTCCCTTTGAAGTAATGTGTCTAGTTCTAGGATATCATTTCTTAGGAAGGCCTAGTAAGAAGAAACTGGAAAACATGTAACAAAAGATTGGAAGGCACTAGGGAGATTTTGTCTAGAGGAAAAAAGCCATGGGAGAGGGACGTGTTAGCTGCGGTCGGGAATCACAGATTGTCACATGGAAGAGAATTTAAACTTTTTGTTCCCAGAAGGCAGAATTAAGAATGAAGGATGAAATAAATAAATAAACATATATATATTTTAAACTCCTCTAAAAAAAAGTGAATGGTGAACATTGCAGCAAGGTAGACTTGGATTCCTTGATAATTAAAGTTGTCCAAAAGTAGAATGGGCTGCCTTGGAGGTATAATGAATTTCCCTATTCAAGTAGAGACTGGATGGTTAGTCAGTGTGGATATGTTCTTTCTTTCTTCTTCTTCTTCTTTTTTTTTTTTTTTTAATAATATCTTTTTGTTTTTCAAAATACACACAAAGATAGTTTTCAACATTCATCCTTGCTGAAGCTTGTGTTCCAAATTTTTCTACCTCTCTTCCTCCTTCTCCTCCCTCCCCTGGACAGTAAAATAATCCAATATAGGTTAAATATGTGCAATTCTTCTTAATATATTTTCACATTTATCATGTTGTGCAAAGATAATCAGATTAAAAGGGAAAAAAACGAGAAAGGAAAAAACTCAAGCAAACAAACAACAATAACAAAGGTGAAAATATGCTTTGATTGATGTTCAATCTCCATAGTCTTCTTTCTGGGTGCTGGTGGCTCTTTCCATCACGAGACTATTGAAATTGCCTTGAATCACCTTATTGTTGAAAAGCCACATCTGTCATAGTTGATCATCACATAATCTTGTTGTTGCTGTATACAATGTTCTCTTGGTTCCAGTCACTTCACTCAGCATCAGTTCATGTAGGTCCCTCCAGGCTTTTCTGAAATTAACTTGCTCATCATTTCTTATAGAACAATAATATCCCATAACATTCATATGACATGACACGACTTATTCAGCCATTCTCCAACTGATGGGCATCCCCTCAGTTTCCAGTTCCTTGCCACAATAAAAAGAACTGCCACAAACATTTCTGTGGGTCCTTTCCCTCCTTTATGATCTCTTTGGGATGCAGGCCCAGTAGTGACACTGCTGGATACAAGATTTATAGTCCTTTGGCCCTAGTTCCAAATTGCTCTCCAGAATGGTTGGATCTGTTCACAACTCATTGTGAATATTTTCAGACACCTCTTTAGGTGTGGGTTAGAGTAGATTGCCTTGTCCCCTCCCAAGATCCTAATTGTTACTGGGAGCATCCTGCCTTGCTCCAGGTGCTGCCCACCTCCACCACCGAGAGCAGTTTAAGGCGGGTGAGCAGAGCTGGCCGGGCAGGGCCCTTTCTCCCCATGCTCTCCTGCCCCATTTAGCTCCTTCTCTCTCCCCAGGCGGCTGCCTGTATCCACCAAGCCCATTGAAGATGACGTGGATGTAGCCATTGAACGGCAGCGGGTCCTGAGGGGGGATGCGGACAATGACATGGTCAAGATCGAGAACCTGACCAAGGTGGGACCTCGGATTAAGGATTAGCCCCTCGAGACCAACCCGGGGTTTAGGGAAACAGATCAGGAAATAGTGATTGGTAAGGCAGAAGAGGCCATTCCAACCAGTGGCCATTGGTTAGGCGGCTCAGAGGGGCGGGTTTGGGCGGAGAGGGCTCTGCAGGAAAGGGAGAATTCCCAGGGCTTAGGGGGACCCTGCTGGAAGGGCCACAGAAGAGCAGAGAAGCCCTCCGCTTGGGTGAGAGGGACGGCCTTCTTTCTCCTGAAGCCCGTTCCCTCGCTCCTGCAGGTGTACAAGTCTCGGAAGATTGGGCGCATCTTAGCTGTAGACCGGCTCTGTGTGGGCGTGCGGCCAGGAGAATGTTTTGGCCTCCTTGGTGTCAATGGGGCTGGGAAGACTAGTACCTTCAAGATGCTGACGGGAGATGAGAGTACCACGGGAGGCGAGGCCTTCATCAATGGCCACAGGTGCCCAGGGGCCTTGGCAGGGGCCCACGGGAGGGGCTGCCCCGGGGCACGGGCCTAGGCCGGAAGCCAGAACAGACCTGAGCAGGGCTGGCCTGCCGTCCTGGACTTGTCTGTGGAGCCAGGGCTCTGTCAGGGAGGGCAGGAGTTCCGTAGTGGAGAATAAAGTCTTTGTGCAGCTTTAAGCTTGCCAAGTTTAAAACGTCACTGAGGTTTTTGGAACCCCTTGCTTTGTCTGTAATGAGGGGCGGCCTGTGGCTAGGGCGGGTGCAGGCCCCCGGTCTCAAGAGCGAGGTCTGGGGGGTGAGAGACGTGGGTAAGATCCACACGCAGTCCGGGGAGCAGTGTGGGCCGTGCCAGACCTGAGTGGTTACATGGTCTCTGCAGTGTCCTGAAAGAACTCCTCCAAGTACAGCAGAGTCTGGGCTACTGTCCACAGTTTGATGCTCTGTTTGATGAGCTTACGGCCCAAGAGCACTTGGAACTCTACACAAGACTCCGAGGGGTCCCCTGGAAGGACGAGGAGAGGGTGAGGAGGCTGGATGCGGTCCCCAAGGATTGGGTGGGGAAGTATTCCGACTGGAGGTGTTGGCCAAAAAAGTGGAAGGGAGCCCTGAGGGGTTAGTTTGGCAGGTGGTGGATTGAGGGAGGGTGGACGGAGCAATGGACTTTTAATTAGGAGGATAGTTACAAGTTTTGTGAATCCAGACAGCTCACTGAATCCCAGTTTGTCCAAAAATGGGGGAAAGGGTCTTGATTGCTTTTAAGGTCCCTTCCAACACCAGAGCTATCTCTCTGCAATCTTAGAGCTATTAATGGCTGGGGAGAGGGAAGAGAAGAGATGGGATTGACCTTGGGGGAGAGATTGTTTATTTAGGGGAGAGCATGATCAGAGTCATGGGGAGGACCGTGATTTGGAAAAATCTCTGAGCCCTGGGACGAGTCTTTGTCCCTACTGAAGTCCTACTCCCCCTGCTCACCCCTGAGGATCCCTAAAGGGGAGGGAACATGGGTTTGGAAGGGATGACACTCATAAGTGCCTCAGGGGAGCATGGGCCCGGTCAGATCCCCTCCGTGGGAAAGGAGGACAACAGCCCCATGGCCCACCTCTCCCGTACTCCCACCCATCAGTGTGAACGGCTGTCACGAAAGAAGGCAGTACGTTAGACACGGACGGCCTCACTCCAGGGCACTGTGAGCAAGGCACAGAAGTCATAAGTGTTAGATTACAGTTTCCTGACAGTGAAAGCTTCCCAATAACGAGCTGATTTTGACTGGGCCGGCGGCCCGTGGTGAGTAGTGAGCTCACCGTCACTGAAGAGCTCTTCCAGGGGTGACTGAGTGACCCCTTTTGGAGGAGCTGTAACGGAGCTGTGGGCTTATCCTTGAGGGCCTGAAATTCACTGATTCTGTGACCACAGGTGGTCAAGTGGGCACTGGAGAAGCTGGAGCTGAGCAAGTACGCAGATAAGCCGGCTGGCACCTACAGCGGGGGGAATAAGAGAAAGCTGTCCACAGCCATCGCCCTCATTGGCTACCCAGCCTTCATCTTCTTGGTGAGTCGGGGCGAGGCTGGCAGACTCAGAGAGCACACTTCCAGGCCTAGCCAGGGGCCCTGCCCCCTCAAGGAGCATAATCTCCGGGCTGGTCCTTCCACCATCGCTTTCCTGGGGAGAGTGAGGGGAGCAGGACTCTGGGGAGGAAGGGGAGAGGTTAAGGGGGAAGACTGATCTTGGCCCTGCTCCCAGGATGAGCCCACCACAGGCATGGACCCCAAGGCCCGGCGTTTCCTATGGAACCTCATCCTGGACATTATCAAGACAGGGCGTTCGGTGGTGTTGACATCTCACAGGTTAGTGACCTTGCTCCCCGAAGGCCCCTTCCCAAGCTGCCTGCTCAGTGGAGGAGAGACCCTTCAGTAAGCAACCCTAGAGGTCCAAGGAGCTTGGGGCCCTGCTGGCTCCTGGTATTCCCTCACTCCGGGGCGTGCACCCGCTTATTTCACAGATCCTCCCACCTCTGCTCCTGTTCTGAATCCTGGTACACCAATGCCCTTTCTGCCAAGTTTCAATGTTTCTCTATCCCAGCGCCAAGTACCCAATGCCCGCTTCTCTGCCAGCTCCTAATTCCTTTCCTCTCCGCTAACCCTGCTTTTATACCTGCTTTTCCTAACCTCTCCATAACTATTACGTCTTCCCCTCTGCCATCCTCCTCTGCTCCATACTCTCCCAAATGCCCTCTTCCTTCCCAGCCTCTTGTGTTTTCCTTCCATCCATACCTGGGGTCCCTGATCCTCACTTTGCCAGCTCCAATCCCAATAAGTTCCTCTTTTCCAGTTCCATGTTCCCTGGATCCCTCTTTACCAGCTCCAAGAGCCCCCTTACTCTCTTTTCTGCCAGTTCCCAGTGTCCCATGTCCCATCAGCCAGCTCCTGATACTTCCCTTTCAGTAGTTTCCAGTGCTCTTGGTTCCCTCTTCTCTGCCACTTCCCAGGGCTTTAAATTGTCTTTTTTATCTTCATGCCTTCCTCCTGTCCAATTCCCATTAAGTACCCTGTTCTCAGGTCCAGGGAACTCGGTGCTATCTCACTGCCATCCCTGAGGGTCCCTTATTCCCTTCTCTGAGTCTCTGGTGCTCCTATCTGCTCCCATTAGTAGCTGAGGGCCCCTTGGTCCCCCATGCTGGACCCCCCCTCACCTAGTTCTGGTGACTCTACTCACAGCATGGAGGAATGTGAAGCACTTTGTACACGCTTGGCCATCATGGTGAATGGACGGCTCAGGTGTCTGGGCAGCATTCAGCACCTAAAGAACAGGTGAGGGGAGTGCAGAGAGAGATTGATGTACAAAAGTGGGGATCTGGGTAGGGGCAGGGGCTGAGACAGCAA
The DNA here is from genome assembly GCF_048593235.1 of Sminthopsis crassicaudata. NCBI lineage: Eukaryota > Metazoa > Chordata > Mammalia > Dasyuromorphia > Dasyuridae > Sminthopsis > Sminthopsis crassicaudata. The sequence continues at coordinate 258,546,479 of NC_133618.1, forward strand.
CAAAGGGATGGGGCACAGGAAGGGAGAGGGACGCGGACCGGGCTGGAATGGGGACCGAGGAGGGAGGAGGAGCAGAGGCATGGGAAGGGACAGTGTTGGGGGTGGGCAGTAGTAGTGGGGGTCACGGCGGGGGGGGGGAGGGACAGGAGCCCACACCTTCATTCTGCCAGGTTTGGTGATGGCTACATGATTACTGTGAGGACCAAGAGCAGCCAGAGCGTGAAAGAGGTGGTGAGGTTCTTCAACCGAAACTTCCCTGAAGCTGTGCTCAAAGTGAGGGTCAGGGGAGCCCCAAGAGGGCCAGGAGGGCTGTGAGGTGGGGTATGGGAGTTACTGGAGTATTGAGAGGAATCAGAGAGAGGGGGGACTCTCAGGGGGATCAAGGGGCTGGGGAGCCCAGAAAGAAAAAACTTTTGAGGAAATTCACAGGGATCCTAAGGGGATCAGAAACTGTGAGGAGATCGGGGGCAATCTAAAGAGATTCAGGAAGTGAGGGAGAGCTCTTAAGAGGCCTCAGGGGGTTTGAAGGATAAGGGAAAACTCTAAGGGGTCGGGGATATCTTTTAGGGGCTCTGTAGAAGAACAGGACAATTCTTAGAGATACTTTGAGGGAACAGGAGGGGTTGGAAAATGCCTGATTTGGGCACCCTCTGGACATTGGTTGAGGACTCTTGGGGAGTTGACCCCCGATTTCCTCCATCCCTCAGGAGCGACACCATACCAAAGTGCAGTATCAGCTGAAATCAGAACACATCTCACTGGCGCAGGTGTTCAGCAAAATGGAGCAGGTGGTGGATGTGCTGGGCATCGAGGATTACTCGGTCAGTCAGACCACGCTAGACAATGTGAGTGCCCCCAGCCCTTCGCAGCCAACGGTCTGAGGCAGGCGCGGGGGGGTGGCTCAGTCCTTGGCGCAGCGGTCCTAGGTTGCTTTTCCTGCCTGATCCAGGTGTTTGTGAACTTCGCCAAGAAGCAGAGTGATAACTTGGAGCCCCAAGAGGCAGAGCCGGGCTGTGCCCTCCAGTCCCCCCTGGCTCGGCTGCTCAGTCTGCTCCGGCCCCGTCCCGCACCCACAGAGCTCCGTGCCCTGGTCACGGATGAACCAGAGGACCTCGACACAGACGACGAGGGGCTCATCAGTTTTGAGGAGGAGAGGGTGAGGCTCTAGCCCCGGGGCCGAGGTGTCATGGATGGGGTCTGCGTTTCCATGGGCACTCTAATCCCCAAAGGGTCTGGGGCCCAGGCCCAGAGCAGAATCCAGCACTATGGCCCCTAGGGCTTCCCTGTCTCCTCTCCTGCCTGATGCATTGTTGACCCAGAGACCTAGTGACTGATAGAGAGTCATAAAGGGACTAAGAGAGATCCCAAGTCAAGGCCAAAAGCAAAAGTCTTTGAACATAAAGATAAGAGAGACAGAAACAGAGAATGAGAAACAAATTGACTAGTTTGGTGACGATTAATAGCAAGTCAAAGGACAAATCCGGGTTGTCGGAAGCTCTGACTGTCTGAACCCTCTTATCTCTCCCCAACAGGCCCAGCTTTCCTTCAATACAGACACTCTCTGCTGAGGAACTGGGAGGCTCTGGCTCTCCGTTCCTGGATGACCAACTTTCTTCGTCCCCTTCCTCAGATCTCCTTGGAGCAGCCCCACATTCCCGGCCCACGTGGGCTGGGGCAGAGATCCAAGGCCAGACAGTTGAGAGGGAGGCCCCAGCACTGCCTGCGGGCCCAGCTCACCCAGGAGGGTTGGGAGGAGGGGTTGGTGAGGTCTTGTGCACCTTGAATTCAGTGCCTCAAACTTGGAGCTAGTTTTCGAGGGAGGGAGGTAGGGTGGGAGACCCCGGTGGGTGTGGACAGTGCCGAGAGTGGGGGATAAGACCCTGCCTTAGGATCCTGTGGGAGCCTCGGAGATGGAGGAAAGGCTTGGATCTGACAGCAAGGGCAGTTCTCTCTGGGAGGCCCCAGCTCTAGAGATGGAGAACCTCCTAATGATAGTATAGCCCAAGTACCAGTCTGGAGTGAATATCACAGATTGTACCCACTCCTTCCCTTTTCTGGCCCGGCCGCTGCCCCTCCGGACCAGCCTGCCTGGTGATCCTCAGGCTCTCCAACCAATGATTGTGCCAAAGGGACAGTCCTGCTGTGCCCCAGGGCGTGGGCTCTGGCCAGCCACGCTGCTCACTTCCCTGGACTCTGATACCCCCATCCCTGATCTCAGCCTGGCCTGCTCGGCTCTGCTTCTGGCGGTCAGTGCCCCATCAATGCCTGCGGCTAGCGTCCCCACTAGCACCAAAGGCCCCCAAAAGCCTGGACTCTGACGGCCCAGGAAATATGCCTGGGGGGCCTACATGAAAGTTGTGTGGAAGAGGAGGAGCTCTCCTCCATGGTCTTAAGCCTCCAGAATGTCATCCTGATGGGCCTGTGTAACCCAGCACTTTCCAGGCTGATGGGGCATCTGGGGAGGGGAGGGGGGACAGGGATCTTGTGGGGCCCTGGGCAGGTAACTGCTTTCCCCTCAATTGGACTCTTCTGCCCCCTGGATTTTAACACCTCCGCTAATGCCGCCATTGCTGCCACGCCGTCACCACCCAGAGGCTTCGACGCTGGACACCAAATGGGCCGCCCGCCAGCTTGCCCAACACTGTGGCCCAAGCCATTGACTCCGGCCGGGGTTGAGCTGGGATGTTGGGCTTGTTTTCTTTTTAAACTATTTATTTTGCAATAGGAAGAAGCACTTATCAGGGGTGGGGAATATGGAGAATGTCTGTGGATGGTAGAATGAACTTGACAGATTGGGTACAACTGCAGGGAAAACAAAAGGAGGGGAGTCCCCCCTCGGTTCTCCCGTCTTCCTTCAGTTCTTATTCCCCATAAGGCCCCTGCATCCAGGAAACCCAAAGCCTGAGGGCCGGGAAAAGAAGGTGGAAGTACTTGAGGTCTAAAGAGCTTTCCCCCTGCCCCTGAATGACCTCGTCACTTTTGTCACAGAGGGGGTAGGGGTGGAAGAGGCTTGGAATTGCATGGACAGTGGGGGGGTTATGGGACCCCACTTCTTACTGAGAGCGAGCTGCCACGGCTACTTTCCAGCTGTCTGTCCATCCCCATCCCTCCCCATCCCACCCCAGTCCTGCCTGAGGGCAGGTGGGGGACTGGGCTTGTACATAGTTGGGGAAGCAGGCCAGGAAAGGTGTTTGTTTTAAATAAAAAGGGAAAATATCAAACCAAAGACTCCTGTGTGTGTGTGTATTCTCGTGTGGGATTAGGGGGGCTGGAGAAGTCAGTCTCACAACCTGGGGAGGTTAAGGACACAGAATCCTTCCGGCTGTGGAGGGAGGGCAGCGGGAGATAAAAGGTGGAAGTCCCAAATCCGAGGGTTTATCGGACTTCCCTCTGCCCACCCGGTGTGGGCACGCCAGGAATGTTCCTGGCACACCCTGGGGAGGGCCCCACCTAGGTCCTCGGAAGAGTGGATCTCAGGGAAGGGCAAGCGTTGGGGGGGACTGCCTGGGGGGTGAGGCTGTGAGGGGCTGTGCTGACCACTTCCCACTCTGGGGCACAGACCTGGCTGGGCCCTGGGCCCTCATGCCCCCGTCCTCCCTCTCTCCCGCCCTAGAACTGGAGGGCCAGGGGACCCTCTCATCCCCCCAAACCTTCCCCCTTGTGCCCGCCGCCCCTCCCACCCAGTCCGACCAGCCTGTCCCACGCAGCGCCCCAGGCCCGCGAGGCCCGGACGCCCAGCTTGGGGTTGTGGACTTGGGCTCTTTGGCCCCGTGTCTTACAGCCGCCCAGCCTGACCGTCCCTTACGCGCCGTTAGCCGTCGCCCATAGGCTGGGAGTCAGCCCGGAGCCCCACGTTACGCAATCGCCCCCCCCCCCCCAGCCCACACCAGTCCCGGAGTGTCAGGACCCGTCTCACACGGACGGACCGCGCGGGGCTGCGCTACTGGGCGGGGTGGGACGGGGCGGAGCAAGCCGGGAGCTTTAAAGAGCCCAAAACCTAGTCTCCACCCAGGCTGCTGCATCCTCCGCGGACACCATGGCCGAGAACTCCAAGATTCAGCTGTTTGTCAAGGTGCGGGGCCGGCCGCGGGGAGCCGGCCGGGGGCAGTGGTGTGAGCCGGGCGGGGTGTCCGAACGCGGGGACTCTAGCCTTTCTGTCCCCGGTCCGAAGCGGGCAGAGCCGGGGTGGGGGTGAAGGAGCAAAAGGGGGGCGGGGAGGGGGCAAAAAGGGGGGCTGCGGCATAAAAACGGGGAAGTGAGTGCTTTGAGAAAACGAGGAGGGGATGAGTCCCCTGGGAGGCCGGGAGGGACCCGCGAACGCCAGAAGTGGGAAGGACTTTTTGCCGAGTTTCGATTCTTTGGAAGGAGTCGCTGAGACTTCCCGCCGCCCCCCGCTCTCCCTCGCCCCTTTCTGCCCCGCAGCCTCTGCCCTGCCCGAAGGAGCGAGGCCCCGACAGCCTGGGGGGAGTGGAAGGGCAGGCTCCGGGAGTCCGCGCAGACCGCCCCGGTCCCCGGTTCGGGCTCCCTGTCTCAGACAGGACGGGGGGCCCGTGTTCACTTCGTGGTTTTCCCACCGCGGGCTCAGATGCAGCGTGTCCGGGACAGACAGTACCCCGGCTGCACTTGGGGTACGAGACGGGGGGGGGGGGAAGTGGGAGCGCTTGAAGAGCAGAGGAGTCGGGCACAAGGGCAGGGTTACTGAGCGCTGTCAGCCTCTGGAGGCAGACGCTGCGCTCCCATCTCCGCACACTCTGGGAGAGAAAAGTCTGAACCCGAAGTTTGTCTGCCCCCCCAGGGCCTCGGCTTGAATCCCTGCCCAAATCTTACTGCCGCGGGGCACAATTGTCTTTCTGACTGGGCAGGCCGCAGGACTGACTGATACCCGTATAGGAAGGAGTCTTCCTGCTGGGTACGGAGACCAAGGCTGAGGCTTCCAGCGAGGGTGGATGGGAGTATTCTAGGATGCCCTGGCATCGGTGTCAACCTGTCCCCAAGAGAAGGGCATGATGTCACAGGTGATCTCAGAGGGCCCCGGAGTGAACTTCAGGGCAGGGCAAGCTTACTGCCCACAACAGGGGGCACTGCCAAGGTGGGGATGCTGGAGATCCCCCTCCTCGGAATCTGGGCTGAGCAGCCTGGGTTGGGGGCTCCCGGTCTGGACTTTGTTCCACTGTGAGCACCAATGGGTGTACTCTTACCGTGATGTTCCACTGGCAGTGCCCAGTGCCATGAGGTGAATCATTGAAAAAACAGTTTGGACAGGAACTGAGCTGGGCTCCACCCTGCATAGCCCGTCTGCCTGGTGACAGGAGATGATGCCCAGGGGCCTGCACTTGATAGGAAGTAGCATGCCCACATTTCCCCTGGTGCCAGTATTGTGTTCCCCCCAGCAGGACCCTTCCCTGGCGCCATGACAGCCCCTGAGGGCACAGTGCCGGCCTCCAAGTAGCGCAGACTGTTATTTTTGTTACCCCTTAAGAGCTCTCACCTCCTCCTTGAAGGAAGCCCCACCCAGCCCTGTTGATTTGGAGAGGCTGTCCTAATCCTCAGCTGCCTATTAAAAGACTGGGTGAGGGGCACTGCCCAGGCCTGAAAACAACACCCCTGGTGGCCAGGGTTGACCAGGTTTCCTGCATTCTCTTTCACCAAACTTGGTACAATTCTTGCCGTCCTTCATTCCCCCTAAGGCTTGTGTGAATTCTTTTCTGCCTCCCACTAGGCCAGTGAGGATGGTGAGAGTGTCGGGAACTGTCCCTCCTGCCATCGTCTCTTCATGATCCTGCTACTCAAAGGTGTCCCCTTCACACTCACCACTGTGGATACCAGGAGGTAAGCACTGAATGGCTGGCTGGAACCAGGGTGAGGAAAAAATACACCCACCGGTTTCCCCTGGCGTAACCTATTTCTGCCCGATGCTACGTGTCCTGTGCCCTGGTCCCCCTCATGCTTGCTTTCCCTGTGCCAAAGATTTGGCCCTGCCCCTTTACAGGTCCTTGGATGTGCTGAAGGACTTTGCCCCTGGTTCCCAGCTGCCCATTCTGCTGTATAATGGGGAAGCCAAGACAGATACCATCCAGATTGAAGAATTCCTGGAAGAGATGCTGAGGCCACCCACGTAAGTCCGAGTGGGGGTGTGAGGGCACAGCCAGGAAGCAGGGTCAGTGAATAATGGGGCATCAGTCAGAGCTTTAGAGATGGATGACCCTAACTGATCATATAGTCTGACCCACTTCTCTAGAGAGAAGTAAACCAGGGACCAGCGTGAGGAGATTTGCCCAAGTTTACATGGATAGTTGGTGTCAGACCCGGAATTTGAAATCAGAGTCTGCTTTACTTTATAGCATGCTACTATCTACTCAGATGCCTCACTACTGGTTCCCTCTCCTTCATTCGAATCTACTCTCAAGGAGAGATTTGATTATGTTGTTTCCAAGGACAGCACCTTCTAATCATGCTTTAGGGGTCCTTTTAAGAGACAAAGCCTTTAGTCAAGAGAGATAGCTCGATTCCTCAAGGGGAGTCCTGAGGGGGAGTCACAGACAGCCGGTGAGAGAGGTAGAGGTGAGGGGGAGATTTCCCATCCTCCCCCATGTCTGAATGGGAAAGCTGAAGGAGAAAATAGGAATTGTTTGTTGGATGATTCCAAGCAGAATCAGGAGACTAGACACAAACTCTTCTCCAGGAATTCGTTTTCTTTAATATTCCTCTGTGGCTGAAGGGAAGAACAGTGAAAGTCAAAGTATTTATATACATATAGTATACCAGGTGCCATTCTAGGTGCTTAACAAATAACTCATGCAGCATAAAGGGAGGAGGGGAAAGTGTGTGAGGATTGATAACGGGGATACTAATGGGAGGAAGGTGGGGAGAACCCCCCTTCCGCTAGGGATAGTGCTCGTGGCTCCAGGGAGGAGCCATGGGGGTCTCCTGTTTGACTCCTGAGTCTTCTTTCTTCCTTCAGCTTCCCTAGCCTGGTTCCTCAGTATAAGGAATCTAGCATAGCCGGTAATGATGTCTTCCACAAGTTCTCAGCTTTCATCAAAAACACTTCTCCTGCACAGGATGAAGGTGAACCTTCAGGCTGGGTTGGGTCCTGGGGTGGGATAGGCCGTGCCCAGTGGGTACAGATGGGTCTGGGGGAGGGCAGTGTGAGGGTGAATCCAGTGCATTCATTCCACAGACATTTAAGTGCCTATTATTTGTCACTGCCTTTGTAGAGCTCAGGTGCTGAACAAAGTTCTTAGACCCTTGGGGTGGAGGGGAAGGAGCTTGTTACTGAGCTCCGATTGTCAGGATGGCTTCTTCGGGAGGAAGCCGCATTTGCGGGGCACGAAGCCTAGAATGTCTGATGAGGAAGGGGGGATCCAGCCATAGGGAACACTGAAGCCAGGCAGCGATGGAGGGCACGTGGGAGGAGGAGGGAAGCCACACGGATGCCCTTGACTGGATGTGGGGATGAGGAGTGAGATGGGACAGGAAAGGCGGGTCCTGCCAGGTTGGGGAGGGTCTTGGACGCCAGAGAGAAGAGAACGCTCTTTAGTGGGGAGCCAGTGAGCCGCTATTTCTGAGCAGAGTTACTCGAAGGACCAGGCGTTTGTTTGGTTCTAACAGTAGCGGTGGGAGTGCGGGGCCAGGCGAGAGGACAGTCGCAGGCCATCGCTGTAGCCCGGTGGGTGGTAACGGTGGAATGGGGGCTTACCCCTTGCCCTCCCCACCTCCACCCCCAATCCCTTGCTTGCCCTTCCAGCTTTGTACCGGACCTTGCTCCGTGCCTTGATGAAACTCGACCAGTATCTGACCACTCCGCTGGAGCACGAGCTGACGCGGGACCCCAAGCCTACCCAGTCCAGGCGTCGCTTCTTGGATGGCGACCGGCTCACCTTGGCGGACTGCAACCTCCTGCCCAAGCTGCACATCGTCAATGTGAGGGGCGGGAGGCGTGAAGGCGGAGGGAGGCGGGAGGAGGCAGGGAGGGGACTCGTGGGAGGGAGGCAAGGGTAGAAGTCCCTGGGCGGACAGGTCAGTGACTCCGCTCCTCCGCCTACCACAGACCGTGTGCACCCATTATCGACAAGCGCCCATCCCCGCGGAGCTCCGCGGGCTCCACAGATACCTGGAGAATGCGAAGCAGCAGAGGGAGTTCAAGTACACCTGCCCCCAGAGCTCCGAGATCTTGGCTGCCTACGCCTCGGTGGCTCGGGCGCGCTGAGCGCTTCGGCCGGCTCTTCCGGGAATCCATCCTCTCTGGCCCTTGCTCCTCCCCACGCCAGCTTTGGGCACAGGACTCGCTCCTAGGCCACCCGCTCCGGGAGCACACGACCTGCGCCCCTCCATCATTTCACACTTTTCGCCCAAATCCCGCCGAAGTCACCGCCTCCAGGATCTCCCGGATTGCTCCTCCCGCGCTGGACCTTTCTCGTCTCCAGCAGCCGCTGTTCTCCTGTTTGGTTTAGACTTAATTTGCTTCAAAGGAGTGTCCATAAATATATTCTTTGTCACATCCGTGCCCAGGCGTGACTCATTTTCCTGAGGGCAGGGGATGTGAGCAGGCCCCGGTCCTCCGGCCCTCCATCTCTGACCTGACCCCGAATCTGGCCCCCTTAATCCTCAGGCCATTGCTCTCTACTCCCCTATGACCTCTGACCCCGCCTTCCACTCCAGCCCTCCCGTGGTACTTCGGAATAGCAGACACCAAATACCTGTCATTCCCGGACTAACACCATGCTACCAGGGTGGGGCTTATTCAGGCTTCCTCCCGACACAATGAAGGCCCACCCTCTCTGAGGCTCTGCCCACGGACTCCGAGGACTAGAACTGCTCCTCCAACCAGTTGGGCTGGGGAGAGAACAGCAGGAAAGGCCTAGATAGGCTGGGTGAGAGGGCAGGGCCGGGAGCCGCCTCCCAGAGCTGGGTGGGGAGAAGAGTTAAGTTGTGAATGTTTCTGGCCCGCCTGACCACATTCCCTGGCCCCTGTCTCCCAAGCCCACTGGTTAAACCAGCTTCTGCTTCCTAACCACTGACCTATCCTTGCTCCCTCCCATCCTCTGCTTGGGCATTTCTGGGGTCTGGAAGTAGACCCTCTGTGGGTACAACTGTTGCTACATTGACTGTGTAGGAGTTAGGTTCAAATTCTGGCTGACACTTAATTGCTGTGTGTGTGTTTGACCCGTCCTGTCACTATTACTGGAATCAGAACACAGGTTCAAATTCTGTCTTGGATATTTAATAGTTTTGCGTCTCTGGCCACTTCAAAGGCTCTTTGAGCCGTGATTTACTCATTTATAAAATAAAGATATTATTTCCATTAATAAAACTGGGCTGTTGTGATGAAAGCACATTGTAACCTTAAATCAACAGAGAAACGTGAGCCATTATTATAGATGCAAATCATTTGTTTATGTATTTGTGTACCTAAAACTACAGATGTACATATATTTGTATAACTGTGCATACATATATCTTTGTACTTCTATATATCTCTGTGAATGTGTCTGTATCTAGGCCTTTGGCTAACATCCGTTTCTGATTCGGGGAACTGTGGGGTGACCTTTGCAGACTCTTCAGCCTCGGGTTCATAGGTATTTCTAGGATCCAGGCCAGGGTGAAACACCTTGGATAGGATAGAGGAAGGGAAGGAGCATTTATTAAACCTATATTTAATGTATATTTAACCTATACATGTAGGTTTAAATGTATATTAAACCTATATTTAATGTATAGAAGAACTGCACATGTGTAACATAGATTATCCATCAAAGGGAGGGGACAGGGAGAAAAAAATTTGGAACATAAGGTTTGACAAGAGTGAATTTTGAAAACTACGTATCTACTTGAAAAAAAAATAAATCAAAAACCCCTGTGTTTAGTATGTGCCAGGTACTGTATAGGCATTTTATGAATATTATCTCATTTTGTATTTGTAACAGCACAAACATAGTACCTCATCCCAGGGTGTGAGACCCTCAGTGATTCACCCCGGTCTTGCTAGGCCTGCCCCACCTTCCCCTCCCTCCCCCACCCCCAAACCTGTAGGAATGGAGAGGGAGCCGCCTTCATAAAGTAGTTTGGTTTGGCTGGAGGTTAGAGCTGACACAATCTGTATCTTTTGGCCCCCACCCCCAGAGCAACCTGTACCAGTCTTTTCCCTGAATTGAGGGTGGGGTGTTGGGGAGGTGGTCTAAGAATCCCCGACCACTCCTTAGCCTGAGATAAGTTTAAAAAAAAGTCTGAGTGCTACCACACTGGACAATAAATATCTGTGGATTTATTTTGCTTTGCTCTAGAAACGCAGCTGATCTGGGAACAGCTGTCACAGACCTGATGAATCACTCATTTCTCGGGGCCAGCTTGGCCCTTCCCCCTTCTCCTTCACTCTGAGTCCACTGGCTTCCCTGGAGCTGGAGGTCCCAGGCCCCAAGAGGCAGGCGCTACCATGTCTTAGGCGTCATCAAAGTTCACTCCACTGGCTGGCTTCTTACTGCAAGGACAGAGAGACATGTGAGGAAGCTGGGCCTGGGGGGGAGGTCCCTCATCCTAGGAGATGAGAAAGAGGGCCTGAGCTCTTTTCCAGGGGGGCAGGGCAGGGGGTACCTTTTGAAACCAGGATTGATGAGTGACTCTCCGGGCATCCATTTCCTGGTTGCAGGGCCCTGGGCACCTCTTCGAAAATCTGGATCTAGGGCACAAAAGTCTCCTTAAGCTTTTCCCCAATCACCCCAAGGGGCCATATCCTTCAATCCCCCTTTCATCGACCCCACATGAGACTTTCCTGGGGTAAAATATGGACACAGGGCTGCACGTTCGCCTCTGAATCCAACCGCCTCAGCTCAGAGAGGGTCATAACTATGTTTGGGGGCACAGGGAGCCTCCTTTACTCTTCTTCCCCGTAGGCTGCTTCCTACCTGGCAAAAACACCTGCTGCCCTGCAGTCTGGGCTCTCTTCTTGGGGCTGGGCCTCTCATCCTTCAACGCTGAGAAAAAATACGTTGGTCACACAAGGAATTCTGTGTTCTAGGACGACTGGAGCCTTGGCTGCTCCCGCTCATTCCAGCACGCCGGACTCGGGGGCTATCCTGTGTGCTCAGAGCCTCAGAAGCCGAGCTGGGGGAGGGTCAGTGACTGTCCTGACTAGAACTTGCATAAGAAGCGTCTGGAGGCTCCTCAGCAGTGGCTGCCCAGTCTCTACTGTTAGGGCTCCCTCAGTCTGCCCAGGCTTCTGAACAGTTCTAACTACAGGGAGGTTCCCAGGACACGAAGCTTCCACCTTTCCCGGCACTTCTGACTTCTAGGGTCAGCGATGGAAAACTCGCACACATGACGCTATAAATACGGGCAGCAAGAGCCAGGGCCAGTGCAAACAACTTGGCCAGAGCAGGCCGGGTCCCTAACCGAGGTGAGTGCCGGGCTTCCCCAGGGTCCAGGGTGGGCCGTACCTGCCAGCTGCCTCTCTAGCCCGCGAGCTTGCTCTGCCAGGCCTAGCATCAGCGCCTGCAGCCGGGGAGCAGCCTCACAGTGGGGCACCTTGGAAAGGTCAAAAGTCAGGGTTTTCTCTTCCTTGGAGATGGTCAGGGACGCGCTGCTGTCCTCCTTCAAGGCCAGAGACACCGCGTGCTGGTCACAGGCAACCCTGCGGGTCAGGAGAGGGAGCGCTCAGAGCTGGCCGGGGGCAACCAGGAGCGGAGCGCCACCCCCAGGAAGCTCACCTGAACCAAGCCCAGTAGTCCTCGGCCCCGTCCGGGTCATGCTGGGCTCTCTGTGGAGCAACATAAAGCCTGCTCAGCCTGGGGGCCCTGGCACTGGGCCTCAACTTCCAAAGGGAGGGGGGTGGGGGCGCGGGATGGAGGTCAGACGACCAGCTTAGTGTGGCACTGGGGGGGAGGGGCAGAATGGAGAGGCAGAGATGGAGACCCCGGACGGTGGGGCACTGGGGGGAGGGGCCTGTGGGATGGAGACGTGAAGGTAAAACGCCCAGTTTGGGGTGACACTGGGGGGAGCGGCAGGATGGAGACGTGGAGACTGCGCGGGGTGGGGGGGGCAGGACGATGACAGCGGAGTCGCACCAGGCTTGGGCCGGCCTCGGGGCGGGGGTCCGCAGACGGAGTGAGGACTTAGCTCATTCCGGGGGATCCCGCCGGGACCGGGGCGCAGACACCCACGTGTTTCTGCAGGCTTTCCGGGGTGAAGCTGGTGCTCCAGAGCTCCAGGGCATCGGTCACGCTGCGGGACAGGAAGGAGGGTCAGGGCGCGTGCAGACGAGGCCCCCCCCCCCACGTTCCCCGCTCTGGCCCAGCCCCAGTTCTGGTCCCCACAGCTACAGCCCGGCAGCGGCAGAGGAGCAGGACTCCCACGGCGCCGGGAGGACGGGGCCCGCGCCGCCCCCCAAGCACTCACTAGAGGTTGAAAGTGGGGGTCCCGCCGAGGTCTGCGTCCCGGCCCGGGCGCGCGGGGCCCTCGCAGTAGCACAGGTAGCGGGGCTCCGGTCCCGAGGCCTGCGCCGGCACCAAGCACAGAGAGCCGGGCGCCGAGGGCCTCTGCATGGTGGGAGCCGGGAGCCGGGGCCCCCCCGAGGGCCGGCCCCGGAACGGGCGGAGCTCCGGCGCATGCGCGCCGCCCTGGGCCTGTACGCATCTGTCAGGTGCGGATGGAAGTCATGGGTGAGGAAATAAACCTCCCCCAGACAACTAAGAGACAAATAAATAAAAAAATTTGGGGTAGCAGACCTGCCGCCGCGGGGGACGTACGGCGGGAGACGCAGCGAGCGCTTTAAGGAGAAGCGGGGGCGGGGCGGCCGCCTCCCTAACCCCGGGGATCCGGGAGCGGCTCAGCTCGGTCCGATCGAGAGTAATTGCTCTAAGAATGGGGATGCGAGAACGCCCCCGAAGTTCTGCCGTCAGTACACGATCCCACACTATACTAACAAGTTTTCGGCCACCTTACCCCTCCTGCCAGTGCTATTGGTGACTAGTGTGCGCGTTTAAGGAAGACGTCACTGCCCATTTGTTTGACTTCACCTGCATTTCTAGCCTTTCTCCCTCCTCACAACAAAAAAATAAAAAGAAGGAAAAATTCAAAAGTAATATCCGTCATATTATCCTAGTCTTCTAGCACGCACAGCTCGGCATTGGCTCGCTGCAATTTTCTTTTCGGCTCTAAACCTCCTCCTTCCATTCCCCCCTCCCCCCTCCGCTCTTTGGGAAAACCTAAGAAACAAAACTGTTAGAAATGCTGGGATAACTGGGGACAAAGCCCTGATTTCAAGCCCGGGAACTTCACGGCCGCCTCTCCGGAAGCTGGGGAGTGGGCCGAAGAGTCCTTGTTTCCTGCCTGACGCTCTTCCTCCGCGGGAGTCTGAGTCCCCTCTCACAGGGCACTTGCGACTGCACTCCACCCAGTCAAGCCACAAACATTTATTAAATCCATACAGTGCCAGGCCCGCGATAAGCAGATCACGGGCAAAGAGCAGGAGCGTCCCGTGTCTAAGCCTCTCATTTCCCAGCCAGACCACACTAGTAGATCGCCGGGGGCCGGGACATGCTGGGCTGGGACTGCAGGTGTGCCAATGCAGTGAAGACCCAAGAGCAGAAACACCTTGACTTTCTCGGTAGTATTATCTATCTCCTTACTACACCTACCAAGACCTAATTTTCCCCAGGCTGAAATTTCAGCCACGGTCACGGAGAGGTAAGTAGCCCCATCTCAGATCCTGCAGCAGTCAGGAGGACTGAAATACAGCCTCAAAGGAAACTGAGATGCCCTTAGTTGCATGTTACCAAGAGAACAGATCAGAACCAGGGGAATAATTTATACAGTGACGACATCATAAGAAAAAAGCAGCTTTAGAAGACCTCGGAGCTCTGACGTGCAGAGGCTCTCCTAGACATCTCCAGCGCGGAAGAGGCAGGTAGACATGGACCATGTCCTGCTGAGCCGTCCCAAAGGACAAGGAGAATGAAAAGCCAAGCTCTGCGGCCTGCTCTTTGAAGGGTGAAGTCTATCAGGCCTACCAGGGCCTGCAGAAGAGAGAACTTAGTAGAGAACATGCGGGTCTTTATTGTTTTAAGAGTGTCAAGGGAAGAGAGACTAGCTTGGTCCCACAGGGCAGAACTGGGTAGTGATTGAAAAGAGCACTAACTTGCTCATTCGATTAGATCAAAACATGGGGGCCAGGGGGAGGGAAGGACAAATACAGAACAAAAATATTTATAGCAGTTTTTGTGTGGTGACAAAGAGCTGAAAGCTAAGGGTTCAGCCGTTCCCAAATTACAAATATCTGAATATGATATGGGTATTATTGTGCCATAAGAGATGATGAAAGAGGCAGTTTCAGAGAAACCTGGGAAGTTTTTGTGAATTAATGCCGAGGGAATTGAGCAGAACCAAGAAAACAGTTAATGCAATAGCAACCACATTGTAATGATGAACAATTTCGAAAAAATTAAGAATTCTGATGAATACAAGGCTCACCCAAAGGACCTATACTGACGAATTACTCATCAGCTGACAGAGAAGTGAGGAGACACACACATTTGGACCTGGCTAATGTGAGAACTGAAATAGGTCGGTGGTACAATGGATTGAGTCCCAAGCTTGGAATCAAGAAGACTCATCTTACTGAGTTCAAAATTGGTCTAAGCCACTTCCTAGCTGTATTAATCCTGCTCGTCCCAGTTTCCTCATCTGTAAAATGAGCAGAAAAAAAGAAATGGCAAACCACTCCACTATCTGCCCCATAGTCACATAGTCAGACGTGATTGAAATGACTGAACAACCAAAAAAATGCAAGGGACTGGTCCATATAAAGTGCCAGGAGAAATTTGAAGGTGACATCACATTCAATCGGGGTGCTTGGAGAGGACTTTATGGAGAGGATGGTATAACTTTATTATATGAATTAAACTTCTGAGATGGGATGGGGGTAGGTAGCCTTCACTAGGAATGGGAGGGATGTCAGTGATAAGAAGAGTCAGGATGAAGACCAGTAGCCCATTTAGCTGGAACGGAGAGGTTGGGAGAGAATAGAATGAAATGGCTGGGAATATACATTGCAGGTGGACTCTGGAGAGCCTTGAATGCCTAGCTAAAGAATTTGCATATTCATTGCTCACTCAAAATTTTTTTCCCCCCTGAGGCTGGGGTTAAGTGACTTGCCCAGGGTCACACAGCCAGGAAGTGTTAAGTGTCTGAGATACGGATTTGAACTCTGGTCCTCCTGAATTCAGGGCTTGTGCTCTCTCCACTGCGCCCTCTAGCTGCCCTCTCACTCAAAATTTTTGGCAGTATTGTTACATGATCAAAGTGGGACATTGGGAAGTGATGATGTGTACAATGTTTTTGAAGAATAAGAGGGGAAAAAAAGAGTGTGATTTGCAAGAACAATCCCCAAGATGTGAAATAGTTTTAATAGATAGATAATAGATAATAGGTAGAAATTTCTCAAGTTATTTGGTAGAGTTAAAACAATATTAATACATGGATAAAGTCTACAGGAGACAGAAAGGCTAGTCAGCTGGCTATTTTCGTAGCCCAAAGGAAGGATGATAAGAACCTGACCTCAGGTGTGACAGTGGAAGGGAAAGGAAGGACAAATTTGAGAGGTCACCCGGTTCTGCTCCCATTATGAAATTTTTGTGCTTCTGCACCAAGCCTCCTCCATGCTTGGAGTACTTTTCCCCCCACAACTTTGTAATCTCTAGCTTCCTTTAAGACACATTTCAAATGTCATTTGCTACACGCAGCTTTTCCTGGACTCATTTCTAAAGTTACCTTCCATCTAATCTCTTGGTATCTTGAACAGAGTTTAATACGTACATTTTGTGACTAATGTCATATTCCAATGCGAATCTTATATAAGTAAATGTTGAAAACTAAAAAATTTAAAATAAAAAAAAAAGAAAAATGTGTACATGCTCTTTCCCAATTGATCAGTAAACATTTATGTTTACTATTATTTTTTATTATTATGTGCTAGCCACACTGCTGGGGAGTAGATTAACTACTCAGCCTTTGTTTCCTCATCTGTGAAGAATATTAAAAATAGCACCTACTTCACCAAAAGATGGTGAAGCTCTAGTGAAATAACATAAGTAGAGCTCTTTGTAAAGTTTAAAGTGATATATGAATGTTTCCTATTATTATACAAAGTGGGGGTGGGGAAGCTCCCCACTTTCTAGGGCATCCTCTTTGGAAAGTAAGCTCCTAGAAAGCAAGGACCTTTTCTTCCCTTTGTGTAATAATAGATAGCATTCATATATCAGTTTAAGCTTTGCAAAGAGCTCTACTTATGTTATTTCCTTTGACTCACCCAGCTAGCAGCCGATGTGGCAAACATTCATCCGAATGTATGCTCCTTGAGGGTGAGAGTCTGAGAGTCAGTTTTTACTTTTGTCTTTAGTTCCTAAGCACTTAACAAATGCTTATCAGTATAAATCTGCACTCCCACCTCTATCTTTTTTCATATCTTTTAAAAGCATTTTAAAGCCAATTCTTTATTTTTTCAAGCATTTTACAAAATTTTCCCCTCTCACTTACCTCCACCAAATGAATAATTTAAAAACTTTGTTTTAAACAAATCACCTTCTAATAACCTTTTTTTCTAAAATAATATTTTATTTTATTCCCAATTACATATGAACACAATTTTAACATTCATTTTTAAAAAAATTTGAGTTTCTATTTTCTTTCCTCTACCCTGAGTGAATAAGCAGTTTGATATAAGTTGTACATGTGTGATCATGCAGAACATGTTCCCACCTTTCAGTCATGTTATGAAAAAAAAAAAATAAAGTGAAAAATAGTATTCAATCTGCATTCGTACTCCATCAGATCTTTCTCTAGGGCAGCTAGGTGGCACAGAAGATAGAGCACCAGCCCTGAACTCAGGAGAATCTAAATTCAAATCTGGTCTCAGACACTTAACACTTTCTAGCTGTGTGACATTCTGGGCAAGTCACTTAACCCCAATTGCCTCAGCCAAAAAAAAAAAAAAAGATCTTTCTCTGGATGTTTGTTTTTTTCATCTTGAGTTCTTTGGAGTTGTTTTAGATCATTATATTACTGAGAATAGCTGTCATTCATAGTTGTTCAACATATAATATTGCTGTTCTGATTCTGCTCACTTTGCATCAGTTCATCAATCTTTTCAGATTTTTCATCAGGTTTTTCTTGTTATTTCTTATAGCACAACAGTAATCCATTACAATCATGTGTCACAACTTGTTCAGTCATTCCCCAATTGATGCATATCTCCTCACTTTCCAATTCTTTGCCAGCACAGAAAACAATTTAGCAAACCTAGTAGCCACAGTTGGCCATATCTAAAAATATGTCTTTCTTTGCATTTTAAATCCATCATCTCCTTGACAGGAATTTATGGAGTGTTTGATCTTCAAGTTTCTAAAAGTTGTTTATCATGAGGTCTGAAGTTTTTTTCTAAACATTATTTTTCTTTATAATATTGTTGTTATTGTATAAATTATTCTCCCAATTCTGATTACTTTTCTCTGCATCAATTCACTGAGGCCATCTCAGTTTCCATAGAAACTGCTCATTTCATCATTTCTTATGGAACAGTAATATTCCATTTCATTTTTATGCCATAATTTGCTTGACCTGTATAAGGTGAATACTGTATAAGTTTCCAACTTTTTGTCTATTATAAAAAAGTCTCCTACAAGTCTTTTTAATACATAGGGTTCATTTCCTTTTTCCTTTGATCTCATTTGGGAACATGTTAACTAGATGGATTTAGTTACTTCTGGAGCACATTTTAGTAACTTTTGGAGCATAGTTCTAAATTGCTTTTCAGAATGAATAGACTAATTCACAGCTCTTTTAACAGTGGCTAAGTATGCTTGTTTTCACATTGTACCCCCAACAGCTGTCATTTTTTTCTTCTGTCATCTTTGACAATTTGATAGAAGATAGAAGCATTAAAATTGCTTTAATTTGCATTTTCCTAATCATTATGGTCAGTATAATTATAATATTTGTAAAGTGTTTTTTTAGCACTTTAGCCTTATA
Organism: Sminthopsis crassicaudata; assembly: GCF_048593235.1. Classification (NCBI taxonomy): domain Eukaryota; kingdom Metazoa; phylum Chordata; class Mammalia; order Dasyuromorphia; family Dasyuridae; genus Sminthopsis; species Sminthopsis crassicaudata. Next base: position 258,564,497 of record NC_133618.1, read on the forward strand.
GGACATATTGCAAGTTCATTAGTAAAGGCTTTCTCTTTCCCATTCCTTATCTCTGTGAGTGATTTGGAACATTATTTTATATGTTTTTCTTCTTTGAAAACTGCCTGTTTGGGCATTTAGCTATTTGGGAATGGTTCTTCATCTTATAAATTTGAATCAGTTTAGTTTCTTATATATCTTAGATTTAAGATCTTTATTAGAGAAATTTACAACAAAGATGTTTTCCCCAGATATCTTTCCCTTCTCATTTTAACTGCATTAAATTTCTGCAAAAGCTTTCTGATTTTTATGTTTATAATCGTTCATCTTGTCTTCTGTGATTCTTTATTGCTTGTTTAGTCATAGGCTATTTTCCTATCCATAGAATTAAAGGTAATTTCTTCCTTTCTCCTCTACTTTGTTTAAGTCTTTATCTTTTATGCCTAAGTTAAGTATCCATTTAGTTTATCTTGGTATATGGTGTGAATTTTTTTTCCCAAACTGCTTTTCAGTTTTCCCAGCAGTTTTTATCTAATAGTGAATTCATATTCTAGTAACTGAGGTCTTTAGGAATATGAAGCTCCATGTTTGTTTGCTTTGGCATATAATCTGTTCAACTGAATAACCTTTTTATTTTTTAAATCAAAACCAAATTGTTTTGATTACTTTTCTGCATTAGAATTTGAGATCTGTTATAGGTAATATAGGCAATATTTTTGCTTTTTTCATTATTTCCCTTGAGATTTTTTTTTTTGCTTTGAGTTTTTCCATATGAATTTCATTATACCACCATTTCTTCCTTACCTGTCATTAACATCTCCCCATCTCCTATACCCCCTTCACCCCACCTCAATCCCAACATTCATTGAACCTACTCTTTTATTTGACTGAGGTCTCTAGTCATTCAGATCCTTTTCCCTCCCCAAGACTGTTAACCCTTCATGGTAATGCTAGATTCCCAGTACCATCTGGGCTCCATAGTTAGTCACTTTTTCTTCAGTGAACTGCTACCATCCTAGATTTCTCACTTTGTTAAGTATAGTAATCATCCCTGCTCCAGTGGGATTTTACCAGACTTGATGAACTAACTGGCTCAAAGACCTCACCTGCTAGTGTATTGGATAGAGTACTGAACTTGGAATTGGAAAGGCCTGGATTCAAATTCTGCCTTAGATGCTATGACCATAGTTACCTCTAAAGTCACTTCTAGTTCTAAATCCTATACTTCCATTGCTTCACCTTTTTCCTCCTTAACTCCTGACACTACAGCTGTTTCTTCAATATCCTTTTGATCCATGTTTCTCCAAGATCTTCAAAGACCAGATCCTGGAACCAGACCCCACCTTCCTACAGTGAACACAACCAGCTCCCTTCATCCCCTGCTGGGAGAGAGACAAGCCAAGAATTTATCTCCAGACTGTTCAGCTTTACAAAAGGGAGCTAGGGTATGAGTTAGGGAAACATTGAAAGGCAGAGTTTAAAAGACAATGACCCACGGGAAGCCTGGAATCTATTTAAACAGCTCTAGTTGAAAGCCTCTGCTAAATGTGTAAATGTGTGCCCAGGAGCAAAAATTCCAGGTGTGTGGAAAAAAACCCAGTCTGGCTAACAAGCAATGACCCCGAAGCTCCGGCCTGGAAGGAACATCACTCTTAAACAGGTCTAAGCCAGAACCGGAAGGCATAGGTGTCGGCAGATCAGCGGCAAAGTCATGTAGACAAGCAAGCCAAATAAAATATGGGGAACTGTTTGAAAGGCCCCAAGCAGAAATGGCAAGAAGCCAGTGAAATGGCCAATGGCCCCAGAAATGACAAGGGAGTACAGTGAACGGAGCAATTGACATGGAGTAAGACCTGAGCTCAGTTCTTGCCTCAGATACTCACTACTGTGTGAACCTGTACACTTACCCTCTGCCTCAGTTTCCCCATCTGTCAAATGGGGATAGTCATAATAGTTACCTCTAGAGTTGTGAGAAACAGTGAAATAATATTGTAAATATTACAATATTTACAATAAATAATATTGTGAATAATATTGTAAAGCCCTTTGTAAAACACTGCATAAATGCTGTTATTAATGAGAGACATAAAACAATGAACTAATTTATTTTCCGTCTTTTCTATTGATAGTGATTCTGGATCAAACTTTGCTCATAGCTCAGGATATTCTAGAAAAGTCTATAAGAGAAGGATAGATTTCCTCACTAGGAGGGGTGGGATAGGGTCTGACTGAATGCCCTGAAGGAATTCAGCGGTGAAACTGGGAAAGTGTTTTGCCAAAATGTGTGCAGCCTTTATGTGGAGCTTGGGGGTTTGTTTCAGAGGAAAGACTATATCTAGCCCAAAGCCTGATGGTTTCTGGTGGAAACCAGAGCTGAACGTGCCTGATGTTTCTGCGCCTGGTTTGGGGGGTACAGGAGGGCAGGGGGCTGCCATGGTCGTGATAAGGAGGCAAGTGGCCTCCCATAGTTCCTAGCACCCAGCCTCCTCTGGGCTTCTGTGTTCTTTGCCTAGCAGGGAAAAGAGCCAGGCTAGTGGGTAGGCCAGTTGTGTTAATCCACTTCAGCAGCAGCCCTTATGGAGATGTGACCTGACAGCTGCCCACCTCAGAGCTGAAACTGCGGGAGACCCAGGAAAAGCTGTCCTAAGGATCATGGGGTTTTAGGTCGGACTTACGCGTAAAACTTCCTCTGTGTGTGTATGACTTCTTCTAATCCTTCAGTGCAAGAATTATCTTGTTTTTCTCTTATTATTTCCAACTTGACAAATATTAATACTTGATAAGTGTTCATTCATTCATTCATTCATTAGCAGGACTGCTTTTCTCTCTATACTCCCTTCCCAGAAGAGTCACTGCTGGTAGTCACTATTATGCCAGAAACTCAGCGGAAGGTGGTATTTATTGAGAAGGATTCTTGGCTACCTCCAGAACCCTATTCCAAAGCCTTACTTGACACGGGGCATTTAGTAATTTGCCGGGGGCACAGTTGCCAACAAAATAACAGGGTGTGCCAAGAGGCCTGCAGAGACCCCCTCCCCCCCAGGAGGGGCTAAGCCAGAGCTGCGTTGGCCCAGGACAACGGTCTTCTAGCCTTCCTCCAGAGTGCCCCCAAACAAATGTGAACAAATGGGCTCCACAGCCAGTGGAACCTGGCAGGGCACACTCCTGGGCTGGTGGGGCTGGCATCTGCTGCCAGCTCTCACTGGAAAATTACCCTCTGAGCTGGGTTGCCCAGCTAGCTGCCCTCTGTGTCTCCTTTCTCTATTTTTCATGGTCCCCGGACAATGTCTGAGCTAGTGCTGTGACCTTGTGGACAGAGATGGAACTACACCTGCCCTGTCACCAGGAGGACATCAGGGGCTTAGAGGGAAGGACTGGCCCCTGTTCCAAGATCAGGAGCTCTGACAACTGTTCTCCGGAAAAGAAGATCTGATAGTATTCTCCCAGCACATCGCCAAGGAACCTGCTCTTGATACCTCATCTGTGTGCGTCTGAGTAAATATGTCTAATGAAAGAATTACTTAAAAAAAATTAATGATGATTTCTTTAAAAAGTTACATCATTTGATCAATTATGATACACTTATTCTTCTCAACAATTTAGCGATTCAAGGCAATTCCAAAAAACTTTGGGTGGAAAATGCCATCCGCATCCAGAGAGAGAACTATGGAGACAGAATGTGGACCAATGAATTCTAATTTCACCCTTTTTTGTTTTAGTTTTTTCTCCTGTTTTTTTTTCCTTTTGTTTTAATTTTTCTCTCCCAAATGACTCATGAAAATATGTAAAAAATGAATGTACATGTATATCCTAATAAATGAGTATCCAAAAAAAAAAAAAAGACTACAAAACAAACAAACAAAAAAAAGTTACAATGTTGTTCTTTCCCAGTGACTCTTTTCCTGCTTCCCCTCTCTCCTCCAGCCTCCCTTGTAAAAAAGAAATACAGTTAAAAAATTAAATCAACACATTGGCCATTTCTTATGTCTCCTTTCATACCTAGAGTCAGGACTTCTCTCAGATGATAGAAAGCATGTTTCATCATCAGTCCCCGGAAGTCACAACTGATGGGAATTCTGAAATCTTTCAATGAGATCTTCTCAAAGGAAGAATTTCTAATCTGCCTCCCGTGGCCTGATTCCCCACCCCATTTCACCCCCAAACTTAAAGATTCTTTACATGTTCCATCAGTCTGTGGTCTGTTGATCTCCTCCTGACCATCTGAAGGGTCTTTATAGCCAGTCCAGTCTCCTCTCATGATTTTGCCAGAACTGGAAATAGGGATGTGGATGTGGAGGAGGAGTAGGCACTTAAAAACTTAGTAAATCACTCACAGTGTCCATATTTCAGCCAATTCTCATTATAGGCTTTGCCAGTCCTAGGGTTCAAATATGTCCTGGCTAGTCACTTAGATTTTCTGAGCTCCCAACCAGCTATTTCCAATTTTCTGGGCCAAGTCTAACCTCACCCAAGCATATTATTTTAAAAATAGACTTTTATTGATATATTTTGTATTTATATACTCTAGATTTTCCCTTTTATCTCTCCGCCTCTTCTCAATTGAGGGACCATGGCTTGTAACAACTATTTTTTAAGAAGAAGAGTTTTTTAAAAATCATCAAAGAAGATCTATCCATAAAAGGGAAAAAAAACAACACAAAACAAATCTGACATTGTATTGTATGCAACGTGTACACCCATTCTCAGCAAAAGGGTTTCTTCTCACATTTCATCTTTAGTCCAAACTTGGTCTTGCTTTTTAAAATTCACTTTTTTTTTTTAGGTTATACATATACATTCATTTTTTACATAATTCCATATGAGTCAAATTGGGAGAGAAAAATCAGAAAAAAGAAGCAATCATGAGAAAGAAAAATAAAAGAAGAAAAAAAGGTGGAAATAGTGTGCATTGATCCACATTCAGTCTCCATAGGTCCGGTATTTTCTACATTTTTTTTTTTTTCCCTGAGTCTGGGGTTAAGTGACTTGCCCAGGGTCACAGAGCTAGGAAGTGTTAAGCGTCTGAGGTTAGATTTGAACTCCAGGTCCTCCTGAATTCAGGGCTGGTGCTCTATGCACTGCGCCACCTAGCTGCCCCTTTTAAAAAAAATTTTTTTCCCCTCCCATATTTTCTATCCAAATTTATTGCTTCTCAATTGATAAATGATCAAAGAATATGAACAGACAATTTTCAGATGATATTTAAACTATCTATAGTCATATCAAAAAATGTTCTAAATCACTATTGATTAGAGAAATGCAAATTAAAACAACTTTGAGGTATACTACTTCACACCTCTCAGATTGGCTACATTTTATTTTTAAATTACACTGTTTATTTTCAAAACATATGCATAGATAATTTTCAATATTCACCTTTGTAAAACCTTGCCATTTGAAATATTTTTCTTTCCCTTCCTCCTCCCTTCTCCTCTAGAAGGTAAGTAATTCAATATATTAACCATGTGCAATTCTTCTATACATATTTCTGCAATTATAATAATGCATGAGAAAAATCAGATCAAAAAGAAAGGAAAAAAAGAGAAAGAAAACAAAATGCAAGCAAATAACAACAAAAAGGGTGAAAATACTAGTTGTGATACATACTCAGTTCCCATGATCCTCTCTGGGTGTAGATGGCTCTCTCCATCACAAGACCATTTGGAACTGGCCTGAATCACTTGCATGTTGAAAAGAGCCACATCCGTCAGAATTGATCACTATATAGTCTAGTTGTTGCTGTGTATAATGATCTCCTGATTCTGCTCATTTCACTCAGCATCAATTCATGTAAGTCTCGCCAGGCCTCTCTGAAATCATCCTGCAGATCATCTCTTATAAAGCAATATTATACTATAACTCATTCAGGCATTCTCCAACTGATGGGCATCCAATCGAATTTCTAGCCACTACAAAAAGGGCTGCCACAAACATTTTTGCACACGTGGGTCCTTTTCCTTTTTTATGATCTCTTTGGGATGCAGGCCCAGTAGAGCCACTGTTGGATTATAGATGTATATTCATTATTTTGCCTGGGGGCATGCCCACTTTGATAACCCTTTTGTCATAGTTCCAAATTGCTCTCCAGAATGGTTGGATTCATTCACAATTCCACCAACAATGCATCAGTATCTCAGTTATCTCAGTTTATCATTATCTTTTCCTGTCATCTTAGCCAATCTTAGAAGTCTGAAGTGGTACCTCAATTGTTGCATTTCTCTGATCAATTGTAATTTAGAGCATTTTTTCCTATGATTATAAATGATTTCAATTTCTTCATCTGAAAATTATCAATTTAGATCCTTTGACCATTTATCATTTGGAGAATGGCTTGAATTCTTATAAATTCTCTATATATTTTAGAAATGAGGTCTTTAAAAGAACCCCTGGATATTAAAAAATTTTTCCTTCCCCAGTTTATTGCTTCTCTTTTAATCTTATCAAAAACATTGGTTTTGTTTGAACAAAAACTTTTAACTCAATATAATCAAAATTATCCATTTTGCATTCCATAACGTGCTCTAGTTCTTCTTTGGTCACAAATTCCTTCCTTCTCCACAGTTGTGAGAGGGAGACTAACCTTTATTCTACTAATTTGCTTATAATATCATTCTTTATGTTTAAATCATGGACCCTTTTGACCTTATCTTGGTATAGGTTATTAGATTTGTTTCAGTGCCTAGTTTCTGCCACACTAATCTCCAATTTTTCCAACAATTTTTGTCAAATAGTGAGTTTAGATGGGCTAAGTTGATAGGAAAAGTTAATGATAAATGTTGGAGGGAATGTGGGAAAACTAGGACACTAATGCATTGTTGATGGCATAGTAAAATGATTCAACCATTTTGGAGAGCAATTAGAAACTATACCCAAAGGGCTATAAAACTGCATACTCTTTGATCCAGCAGTGTTTCTACTGGCTCTATATCCCAAAGAAATCATAAAAGAGGAAAACAACTCATATGTGCAAAAAATGTTTTGTGGTGGCAAAGAACTAGAAAATGAGTAGATTCCCATTAATTGGAGAATGGCAGAATAAAATTTGGTATATGAAAGTAATGAAATATTATTATTTTTATGAACAGGCTGATTTTAGAAAGACTTGGAAAGATTTACATGAACTGATATTGAGTGAGAAGCAGGAAAACATTGAATACAACAACAGCAAGATTGTGTAAAGTCAAGTATGACAGATTTGGTTCTTCTCAGAGGTTCAGTGATCTAAGGGAATTCCAATAAACTTTGGATGAAATATGCTATCTGCATTTAGACAGAGAAGTATGGAGACTGAACATAAATCAACAAATGATAGGTTCACTTTTTTCCCATTTTTTTCCTCTTGTGCTTTTTCCCTTTTATTCTGATTGTTCTCTCCCAAATAATTCATAAAGAAGTGGCAAAACAATGAATATACATCTATAACCAAAAATGCTGTTTTTATGCATAACTGGAAAAAATAAAAATTTAAAAATTAAAAAAACAAAAACACCCCCAAAGTTTATTGGAATTACTTTAAATCACTGAATTTCTGAGAAGTACCAAGTCATACAATCTTGTTGTTGCTGTTTAACATTCACTTTTAACTATTTTGTGGTGGTTCATTCTGTTTATATTATTGTAGTCATTGTGGATATAATTTTCCAGTTTCTGCTTACCTTATTTTGCTCATATAAGTCTTTTCCTGCTTATTTATATTTATCATATTCATTATTTCAGTAATAAGCCATCATCAAATGTCCATTTTAGTTCTTGTGTTCTCAAAATCAGTGACCAAGAATTACCCTTCCCCTTTACTTTCAGTGAAGTCCAACTCAAATGTACCAACATATTCTCTGAAGACTTCTTTTAACACTCTGTGAACTTCTCTTCTCACACTTCACATCTCACAAAGTATTTTGTTGTGAAATCCTTTGATTCACTAATTCCATATTGTGTTTTCAGGAGTTGGCTTCCTACTAGACTAGATGCTCCATAGTATTTGTGACCATGTTATTGAAGTCATCCAAGTCTTTGAGTTCTCCCTCAGCCCTTCTATCCAATCCAGGGCCAAGTGTTTTTCACTCTACTTCTATCATTTTCACATCTATTCTCCCTCCCTTCACTCAAATGGTTTACCATCCTTCCTCATGCCTTCATCACTGCTACATTACTTGCCTTTATCATCTGCACTGTTCTAATTGATCTCCTTGCTTCTTTTCAATCTTGACCCTTTCCGGTCTATTTTCCATAAAGTTGCCAATTTCTCTTCTTAAAGAATAGATTTGGAAATGTTGGTCTCAGAACCAACTTGCTGGGCTAGGGGAGAACGGGAGGATTTACATATAAGAAAGAATTTTCATTTAATTTAACATTTTCTCCATCACTTTCTTAAGTCAAGACAATCAAGAAAAAAATAAGTCATGTTCTGGTTTGCGCATTTGCTAATTTCTGAAGTATATATGCTCACAATGAAAATTTAACAATTAATCTCCCTAGCCAGTTAGAGCTGGCCCCAGAACAACTCTGAGTCACTTCTTGCTCAAAAAGCTTCCCATGATTCACTGTTGCCTACAGCAGGACTCCTTAAACTTTTTTTTGCCCAATTTTTTTTTTAACATGATCTTAGGCATATAAATAAATAAAATAGGTATACAAATAAAACATTTACTGATAATAAGTCATAAAGAAATGTATTTTAAAACAATTTTAGTATACATATAATTTTATCATTTATTAATGAAAGCAAATTTGCATATTAATGAGATGGATGTGCTTGGTTGCTTTTTTTAGATGAAGAATTAAATCTTGGTAGAATATTTGATACTGCATATGAAAATTGGATGACAATTTAGTTTCCACAAAGTTATGAAACTTAATTAGAGAAATGCTGAGAAATGAAACTTAAATCAGAAAAATGAAATTGAAAACTAAGCAATGGAATCTAAAGGTTAGGCTGACAGAACAAAGAACAAGGAAACACAAAACCTATGCAATAAATTATTAGAATAAGCAACACATTATGAGATGTAATCAGGGATGGGGACTCATTCATATGGGGGAATTGGACACTTTGGTGAAATTGTAGTAGCTTTAGGATTCAGCCAGTGGGGAATCAGGGGAAAGACTTGTGTGTTTTGGGATAGGGAATAAAAGGCTGTGCTTTTGTGCTTCAAGGGTACTAGCTTTGACTCCTGGTCTTGCAGGAAGATAAAATAAAATCATTCCTGGATTCATCAGTGAATTGGTGTTCTTGCTAAGCCAGTTTTCTAAACTGCAGGACACAGAGCACTCAGAAACTTTTACCCTTGTCAAATATTTGTGACCCCCCACATTCAGTTATGTGACCCCATCTTTTGTTTGGCATTAAAAGTCCTTCACAATATGGTTTTTAGATGGTCACACCATTCCCTAATTCCCACCCTCCACCCTCCCTTCACTCTACATTGCAGCCAAATTATTCTCCTATATATGACATTCTATCTCCTGTCATTAAATTGCCTGTCCCCCATGTCTACAATGCTTTTCCTCCTCATCTCTGTCTGTTGATATCCTTAACTACTTTGAAACTTCAGTTCAAATTCCACCGAGTCTTTTTTGATCACCTCACTTAATAAATAGTGCAGATTTCTTTGTAGATAGTGTCATTTTACTTATCTATATCTATATTGCCTCTCCCTGCCCACTCCCCACGGCCACCCATGTAAATTCTTCAAAAATTGTGGTTGATTTTTGTTTTCTTTTTACTTTTATCACTCAACATAGAACAGAATATACAGAATAGGTGCTTAAAAATGTTTGTTGGATCAAACTGAGCTAACTCTAAACTTTTGGTTTTCCCTAACACCTAACATAGCATACTGCACACATTATTAATAAATAATCATAAAAGCTAGCATGAATTTAATATGATTTAAGGTTTGCAAAATGGTTTGCCAATATCATCTCATTTGATTTTCACAAGCACCATGTGAGATAGGTGCTATTATCTCCATTTTATAGATGATGAAGCTGAGCCTGAGAAAGTTTAAATGATTTGCCCATAGTTTTCAGCAAATTTGAACTGAAGTCATTGACTTTATGACCAGTGATCTGTTATCTTATGGCCTGTGATGGTTGTTGGAGCAGTTATTCAGTCAATAACAATTTATTAAGTGCCTACAATGTGCCAGGGTAAGTACTAGCAATATTAAAAGAGGCAAAAGACAGTCCCAAACCTTAAGGAGCTTCCAAATACAATGGAGGAGACAATGAGTGAACGAGGAGTATGAATAAACAAGTTACATTCAGACACAGATACACATACATGGAATAAATAGGAAGTGATTATGAAAGGGAAGTCACTAGAATTAAGAGAAGTAGAAGTGGGAAGAAGAATTTGGGGGGAGGTGAGTTCATCATCCCACTCATGTAGCAGAATCCCATCTCTTTTGCCCTGTCCCCCTGAAACACAGCTGCCTCTCAAGCAAAAGGCTTGTCCCTTTTGTCAAATGAAGAGAGAGTAACAGTTTTTTCCTTCAGTTGTGCTCCACCTCAGAGAATTTGAAAAGTATGTCCGTGTATGTATGTAGGGGTAGGGGTTCTTCCATAGAACCAGTCATTCATGTATTCTCTTTCCCTTTTTCAAATCCTAGTCACATATTTCCCCTTCATCCCTATCCCCTCAATAAATCCAAGAACTCTAGGACTTTCCCAGCATCCGTTTATTTAATATCAGGGCAGTGAGGAAGATTCTAGAAGGAAAGGAAGAAAAAGTCTCAGCCTGGGGCAATGCAAAGGGGGGAAGAAGGGGAACGGGTGATGGATGAGGCTTCAGCCTGAAGTCCAGCAAGAATCAAGTCAGCAGTCACTGAAAAAGGAGAACCAATGGTAAAGTTGACTTTTCCTTCTGAACTCTATCCATTCGGGTCGGTCTTCTCCACCTCCCAATGCTGCTCTACTCCCCAGGTTCTGCTCCCTTACTCTTTTAAACTGTATCAGTTCATCTTTCCCCTTTCAAGAATAGCTTTCTGCCTCCCAAGACAACCAACTAGCAATCATCTTAAATATACTGGAGACTATGTTCCAAAGGAACATAAAAAAAGCTGTCAGAGTTGGAAGGGAACATAACTCTTTAATGCTGGAAATAAGGAAACTGAGGCTGAGAGAAGGACCTAAGACTTATCTATAATCACCCAGGTGATGGCAGAATCCCAAAACATCTGACTCCAACTTTCCCTAGCTACCCTATGATCTTTCTGCTCTAGTGTGGCCCATGAAACAGATGGAAGCTTACACCATAGTCATGCTTACCTTGGGGAGGGCATTGTTACACACATCTGTAGGAAAAAGAAAATGACAGGGTAGGAGCTGCTGGGTCATGACAGATGATCCCCAAATCTAATGGGAAGACTGATCCACCGGGAGAATGGAAGAAACTTGCCTATGCTCACATAGCTAATAAGTGGCAAAAGTGGAACTAGGACCCCAGGTTAAGGCTCTTCACTATTAAGTTTTAAATGGCATTATTTAATTTTATTTCACTGCCTGAAGGTCCCTATCAGTGGTGAGTAATGGTATGAATAGGACTAGAGGCGTAAACTGTCACCGGTTTCTTTCCCTCTGCCAGAAAACTGAAAGTAGGACCAAGAGAGGGTGAGGGTATGGTACTAAGGATCCCACCTGATTTAGGGAATATGGCGCCCTGGCTGGGGTTCAGGTTCAATTTGGGTGCCAACTGTTGCATCCTTTGTGCACCTTCAGCAAAGAGTTCTGGAGAGCGGCCTGCAGAAATTAGTGAAAGAAGCAAAAAATAAGTGAGTAGAGAGAGACAGGTGAGTAAAGAGAGATAGCTGGGTAAATGGAACAGGTAGGGCAGTGGGAGTACTTAAGTGGGTAAATAGAGAGAATACAGATTGTTGAGAGAGACACACAGGGAGGCGAGTGAGTGCTATGGGTGAATGATGGGAGGACATGGATCAGGGAAAACAGGAAAGTTAATGGGATTTGTTAATTAAGTGGAAAGATACGGGTGGATGAGTGTGTGACACATGGTTCAGTGGAAGGGCTCAGGTAAGTGGGAAGACATAGCTGGGTGAGTAAGAATTCATAAGTAAATAAGTGAAATGGCAGCAGATGAGTTTCTGGGAGGAAAATAAGCAGGTATTAGGGAAACGCAGGGAGATAAATAAGAAAAACTAGTGGAGAAAACCACATCCCTTAAGCTGTAATGAGGAAGAATAAGACTTCGATGGAGAATAGGGGAAAAGGGATAAATCTGCACACTGAAATGAGGATGGGATAAGAATAGGAATGGGGATGGGAAGGGGAAGCAGCAAGATTATACATACAGTACAGCTGCATCATTACTCTTTGAGCGCCTCCCTTGTTCATCTTAATGCGAAGAATGGCATAATGTTTGTAGTCAGAGTTCAACACACTGATATCATCCTGGCCCATGCCTGGGGAGAAAGGGAAGACCCCAGCTACTTCCACAAAGTGGACTCCCCAGCCCAGAGCTCTTCTATATGATCTGGTTTGACTTCTACTCCCATCCTAAAATGGAGCAAAGAACTAAGCAAAAGCCCTATTCAAGGAGATATCTTTCCTCAACCATACCCAACCAGCCAGAGAAAATAAATCTATAACTCTCTTCATTCTCTTATATAATACCTGACGCCCAACACCTTCTTGGTGTCTAATCTTCATTCTTCTTGCTTCAATAAAACTTCCCAAAGTGAAAATGGCCCTTCCCAAAGGAGGGACTTCTCTCTCCTACAAGTCCTCACTAA